>NC_053153.1:44963064-45169850 GCF_016808335.1 Panicum virgatum | reverse complement strand
CCGCGGCGGCAGAGCACGCCTTGTCCATCGCATTAAATGCGGGTAGGTGGGCGAGTCTTCCTGCGGAAGACTCGCGCACAACCCCACGTCTCCGGACACGCGGCGGCTCCGGACCCCTACACGGTGAGGGGCGTCCGGACGGGCGCAGGAGGTCCCGGACCCTCTGGGGGTCCGAGGCCTCGGCGGTCAGCTCGGAGCTTCCCTTTTGTGTGACACGTGGCGTCACCGGACCCATCCTCAGGCGGGGAACGGTCCGGGGCCGTTGGCCTGGTGAGGGAAAAACCTGGCCTGTGGGGCCTGGCTACTCCATCTTTCCCGCGCAGCTACGGGTAACTACGCGGGTCCTGCCTTGCTGCAGTAAGAGTGGGTATCCCTGTTACAGGGGTACCGACAGTGGCCCCCGGGCCCACCTTGGGAGAGGTACGAACCCACAGGTGGGGCCACTTCAGCGATTTGGCTCTGTATAGCTTGAAGCTCCTTTCCGCAGGGTCTTGACCGGCTTTGACCGCCATCGGGTTGGTTGCTGCTCATCACGTCGCAACGGATTACTGACTATGGGCCCCACGATCAATGGTTCACCTAGTCACACGCGCGACGTCGGCATTGCTGCGGCCGGAGTAAACGGGTCATTTACCACCGGCGCAGCTCCCGAAAAGCTCGGCCACGCCTGCGATTAATGCGCGCACGTCAGCTCGGCTTTCGCCTTGCTTCACGCGCGCAGGCGACGGTTCGGATCCCGCCTTCTCGCACCCTCGTTGATTACCCACCCTCCCTGACATGTGGGCCTGGGCCCCCACGTCATGGACTGGGCGGCCAACTCCGGGTGCGGGCGTCGCTTGAGTTCCGGCGACGGTTCCGGGGCGCGCCGGTTGAGTCAGGCTTTTATAACGGGGCATACCGCATTCCACGGTTGCTTTCCCGCATTCGTCTTCTTCCTCCAGCCTTGCGCCCCTTTGCCTCCGAGCTTTCCTCGCCCTTCTCCCCCTTACAAGGCTCCTTCCTCACCCACCAAGAGATGGCATCCCTTGTTCATCCCCGTCGCTTCCAGACCGAGGGAGAGCTGAACACAGTGCGCCGCCTGCTGGGTGGAGTGCTCAGGAGACCGGCTGGGGGTGCGAGCAGGCTCGGTTCCCCTTGGCAAACCTCCGCGCGGGGAGTTCGTTGCTATCACCTCGCATGTCTCCGCCGGCGTGGGACTGCCGATTCTTCATTCTTGCTGCTGCTGGAAGACTTCGGCCTCCAACTTCAGCATCTGACGCCGCACTCCCTCCTCCTGACGTCCATCTTCGTGCACCTATGCGAGATGTTCGTAGGAGTTCGGCCTGCGTCATCCTCTTCGCTACTTCTTCATTCTGGTGAGGTCCGGAAGGAGCAGGGACGAAGTGGGAGGGTACTACTTCCAGATAAGGAGCGACCTGCCGACTCCTTACATTCCCGGCCTTGCTGGCGGAAGGTGGGAGGAGTGGCGCAGGGATTGGGTGATCGCCACCACCGAAGCCAACGAGCGCCTTGCCCTGCCGATCGCGGGGCCGCTCCGACAAAGCATCCTGGAGGGCCAAGCCGTCGCTGCAGCCGGAGTTCGACTCCGTGCTGGACAAGATCAGGTCGCTGGCGGAGAGCGGCTCACCTCATGGCACGTGCTCGGCGACTTCGTGAAGCGGCGGATCGCCCCCCTGAAGCAGCGGCCACGACCGGCGTGGAGCTTCACCGGCCTCAACGATTGCAGCAGGACCCACCGCGGGAGGGAAAGCGACCTGACCCAGGAGGCCTTGGAGGTCCTGGTGCGGAACGTGACGGGAGACACCTTCATCCGGAGAACCTGATCCTCCGCAGGCATAGTCCCCTCTGCGAGGACTCCGCGAGGGTGGCGGTGCTGGCTGGAGCGACTCTGGACGACGGGGGACTGGCCAGACGGAGGCGAGGCGCGAACCGGGCTCCGGGGATGGCAGGGGATCAGGCTACGCTGGGCGCTGCGGGGTCCGGCGTCACTACGAAGGGGAGGAAACAGGCCGCGGCTAGCAGCGCGGCCGCGGCCGGTTCTAGCGGGCTCAGAGCAGCTCCGGTGCGTCGTCGGGGGACGCAGGCCGGCGGAGGCTACTCCGGGGCGACGGGACCCTGGTCTCGGAGCCCGCCGCGAAGCGCCAGAGGTCTTCTGGGCGCAGGCCAAGGTAGCTCCCGGGCTGCCGGCCCCCACGGGTCCTCTGGCGCAACTGGACCACCACCATCGCCGCCGAGGAAACTCATCGCGCCGGAAGCAAGAGCAGGCACAGCAGAGCAAGAGAAAAGCGGCAGCAGGAGGGCGGCGGCAGCAGCAACAAACAGGTGCGACCCGGGTGCGCCATGCCGCAGCCAGGCAGGAACAGCAGCAACGGGTGCAGGCCCGGGTTGCGCCTGCATCGCAGCTGCACGGGCAACAACAGCAACAGCAACAGCAGCAGCCACAAGAGAAGAGGCCCGGGCTCCGGGGACGCTGGGTACCCGGTACTGCTGGGTTAGTGTCATCCTGCTCTCCTTGCTGCGCCGGTGTTCTTTGTTTGTTTTTGTTGATGGCTTTTCTGCTTTGCTACCAGGGCTTCCCGCCCCAGCGGTTCTACCCCGTTTGGCACATCAGCAGGTGCCCGGGCGGCGGCGACCTCGGCATCGACAGCGACGGTGGGCAGCAGGTGCGGGACCCTCAGGTACGGCGTCCTGCTGCTTACTCCGTGGCACATGATGCGATGCTGACTGTCATGCCATTTCCAGACTCTGCAGTGCTAGTGCAGCAGCGGCGGGGGGGGGGGTGGTGGGGGAGCCGCACGGGGGGGGGGAGGGGCCAGGGATGAAGGAGGGGAAGAAGAGAGGGGGAGGCGAGGAGGAGGGTGAGAAGGATGGAGGGGAGGGGGGAGGAGGGAGGAGGGAAGAGAAAGAAGACGGCGGAAGAGGGGGGGGAAAAGGAGAGGGGAAAAGAAAGAAAGAAGAAAGGGAAGAAGAGGGGAGGAGAGAGGGGGAGGAAGAGAAAGAAGAGGAAGAAGAAGAGGGAGAAGGAGAGGGGGGAAAGAGAAAGAAGACGGAAGGAAGAAGGGGGGAAGGAGAGGGGAGAGGAAGGAAAGAAGGGGGAGAGGGGGGACGAGGAGAGAGGAGAGGGGACGGAAAGAGCTCGGCCGCTCCCGACTCGGCAGCAGCGGGGGCGCCGAGCTGGGCTCGGCCGCTCCCGACTCAGCAGCAGTGGGGGCGCCGGAGCTGGGTCCGGCCGCGCCCGACTCGGCGGCGGCGGAGGCGCCGGAGACAAGTGCCTCAGCGGAAGCCCCTACCTCCAGCTCCGGTCCTGTTGCGGAGGAAGAGTTGGAGGTGGTGTTTGGCAGACGGCTCCTGCAGCTCCAATCCCCGGAGGAGGATGCGACTCCGCTTCCTCTGGTGCTGTTGCGAGTTCGGCGGTCGATCGAGGAGGCAACCTCCTCTGCCGAGGCGGCCTTCCGGCGGGAGTGGTCTGCACTGGAGAGCGAGCGCCAGCGCCTCTCCGACTGGCACACCCGCCTAGAAGCGCACACGAAGGCAGAAGCCTCCCGCGCTGCGGAAGCTCGGTCGAAACTCAAGTCGGACCAAGAGGCCTACCGAGCGAGCCTTAAGAAGGTGTTTGACCGAGAGCTCGCAGTGTCGAAAGGGAGAAATCCTTGGCGCAGCGGGAGCAGGACTTCACCCTGGAGGTTGTTGGCTTCGCTGCTCAGCGGTCCGACCTTGAGGCTCACCTCGCAGTTCAACAGTCCGAGCTGGAGAGTCGCAGCGAGGACCTCGAGTTCCGGAGGCAGGAGCTCGACGTCTTCTCTGCGACTCTGCAGGGATGGCGCGAGCAACTGCAGGAGAGAGCCAGCCAGCTGGCTGCCGACGAGGCGGATCTGGAGGAGGGCCGGAAGTCCCTCGCCAAGCGGGAGGCCACGCCACCGGCATAGAGAAGGAGCTCGGGCGCCAGCGAGAGTCGCTCAAGAAGCTGAAGGGATATGCGGAGCAGAAGGAGGCCAAGCTGGAGGAGCGGTCCCGCGAGCTCGAGGAGAGGTCCCGCGAGGTGGAGGCGGCCAAGGCGGCCTTGGACACCCGGGTGCAGGAGGCTGTCCGGGAGGCGGTCCAGAAGCAGCAGGAAGACCAGCGCGCTGGAGCCCAGCGGATCGCTGACTGGGCGGCCGAAGCGAGCCTCACACTGGTGCCATTTGGAATGAGCCCGATCCAGGTGGCGGGGCCGCCAGCTTCGATAGCTGACGCCCCCTAGTGTTGAGCTCTGCTTCGGATAGGCTCCAGCGCCTGGGGCCGGTCCTTACTGGACAGCTTGAAACCGAGGGCCGCGAGCTGATCCGGATGGTGGCGGAGCACATCCTGACCTGCTTCCGGAGCCACGACCCGGCCATCTCGCTGGCGCCCGTGGTCGATGGCCCTGTAGCAGGGACGGAGGCTGCCGCTCGGGACAGCGTGCGGGAGGTCGTTGACTTCGTCGCCGCCTACTTCAAGCGAGAGCCTGCGGACCCTTAGGCTGGGGATTGTATCTTTTTCCTTTGCATTATGTGACAAACATTGTATTAGTTGAAAGTTTTTGAAATAGAAGAAACTTCAACTTAGCTGTTTGTCGGTTGTTGATTTGCGGTATGCGGCATCCTGGCGCCCTGGCCCCCTGGCGGATAGGTTCAGTTGTTTGGACCTGTCTGCCACGTGAGCCGCAGAAGATACTCCGGACCTCCTTGGGCATAGGTGTCACATAGTTTGTAAGACGAGCAAGCGTCTTGTTCCCTGCGTAGCATACAGAACTACAGAGAGAAGAATAAAATTTGCTTATATGGTAGCAATGATACTGCAACTTAGCTGTTTGGCGCATGCAGAATCCATTCATGGTGTCTGGGACAAGGTGGATGCTCGGGCCCCTGGGAGATAGACTCAGTTGTTTTGAGTCTGTCTACCATTGAAACCAGACCTTGGTCTGCATGAAGGCTTTGAAGCGGATGCCAGGACCCCCTGGTAGGTAGGCTCAATGGTTTGAGGCTGGCTACCACCCTAGAGGCGGCTTAACCTGTGTACCACTTCAAATTCACAGCTTAGTAGCAGGCCCGCGGGACTTATCCCTGACCAGTGCCAAGCTGGTACAGGGTCCGAGGCTCAAGATGCGCAGGTCCAGGTTGGTCAGTGCTTGTTACAGAGTGGTGGAGTGCGTAGGCTTAGGGTCGGAACCAGGCTAAAGCGCTACGCAGGGCTTCGGACCATTCCAGGAAACAGCACGATCTTTCCGGACCTGGCTTCACTGTCCCAGACCCTTCGCAGCAGTGGGTGAGGCCACTTTGCTGTGCTCGATCCTTTGAGATATAGTGCTGGACATGCCGTGTTGGACTTAGGAAGCCAGCTCTTGAGTTGGGACGAGGTCCTTGCCCCTAATTACCCGGCTCCAGGTACTAGAGCACTCGTTACAGGGTGGTGGAGAGTGCAGGCTTTTGGGTACGGAACCAGCTAAGCGGCTACACTGGGCTCCGAACCGCCCCAGGAAACAAGTACCCGCTCCCCAGAGTAGGTCTCTAGGGGCCCGGACCCCTCTCCAGCGGCAAGAGGGTCCGGACCTGTACGGTAGTCCAGCAGCTCAATGCGGATCTTAGTTGCAGCAGCAAGAGTGGAGGTCCCGCGGGGGTTAGAAAAAGGCGAAAATTCCGAGAATCGAAATGCGTAATTTAGCTTTGACACAAGGATAGAACTAGGAGAAAATCTTTCCTTTGCAAACTCGATGTATATGGCTTGCACGATGGATGTCAGAGGCCGGGTTTATGAGGTCGGACCTCTACCGCTCTGAGCCGCGCGTTAGCCGACGGTGCGATGGATGCCAGAGGTTGGTTTACGAGGGTGGCCCTCGACCGCTCTGGGCCGCACGCTGACTCTATCTTATTACAAAGGAAAAGTTATTTCCCTGCTCTGCCTAGGTGTAAAACTTACGCAGATGCTCTATGTTCCACGGGTTGGGCAGCGGCACTCCGTCTTCTGTGGCGAGGCGAACGCATCCGGGCCGGCATACCTCCGTAACCTTGAAAGGCCCCTCCCAGCTGGGGGAGAGTTTGTGGAGCCCCGCTCGGTTCAGGATCCGCCTGAGGACGAGGTCGCCAGCCCGGAGCTCCCTACTGTGCACGAACCGTTGATGATAGCGCCGGAGCGCCTGGTTGTAACGTGCATTTCGGATTGCTGCTTGCCACCTTCGCTCGTCAACGAAGTCCACGTCATCGCACCGCAGCTGCTCCTGCATGGATTCGTCAAAGGCCTGGACCCGTGGGGAGCCCAGGTGAATTTCTGGGGGAAGGCATGCTTCGGCCCCGTAGACCAGGAAGAACGGAGTCTCCCGGTAGCTCGGCTGGGTGTGGTCCGGTTGCCCCATAGTACACTCGGAAGCTCGTCAACCCATTTGGCTCCATGCTTTTTCAAGCAGTTGTAGGTGCGGGTCTTGAGTCCCCTGAGGATCTCTGCATTCGCTCTCTCAACCTGTCCATTGCTGCGGGGATGTGCCACGGACGCAAAGCATAGCTGGATGCCGATGTCCTCACAGTACTCTTGGAAGAGTCTGCTTTTAAATTGGGTCCCGTTGTCCGCGATGATGCGGTTTGGGACGCTGAATCGGCACACAATGGACCTGAGAAATGCGACTGCTGATTTCTTAGTAATATTCACCACAGGAGTAACTTCCGGCCACTTGGTGAACTTGTCGATGGCGACATAGAGGAACCGGTACCCGCCGACAGCCCGGGGGAAAGGCCCCAGGATATCCACACCCCACACAGCGAATGTCCATGAGGGTGGAATCATCTGGAGGGCTTGAGCTGGGGTGTGTGTATTTGCTTTGCATGGAACTGGCATGCTTTGCAGGACCTTACCAGCTCAGCCGCATCCTGGAGTGCTGTTGGCCAGTAGAAACCATGCCGAAAGGCCTTGCCAACAGCGTGCGAGAGGAGGAATGACTTCCGCACTTGCCTCCATGGATCTCCGCGAGCAGTTCGCGGCCCTCTCCCTGGGAAATGCATCGCATGAGGATTCCGTTGGCGCCACGGCGGTAGAGATCCCCTTCTACCACCGCGTAGCGTTTAGCCAATCGGACTATGCGCTCAGCGGACACATCGTCATCAGGGAGGATGTTATCCCTCAGGTAGCCCCAGATCTCGGAGATCCATGCATCGGGAGCTCCCAAAGCAGGTAGGAGCGGCTCCGTGAGGTCACCAGGTTCCTCATCAGAACACACAGCCCCGGTTGGGCACCATAGGTGGAATGCTGCCGGGACCGCTAGCTTCGAGGTGCCAGCTTGGTCCCCCTCACCCGGCTCGGCAGGCTGGGCGGTAGGTTTCAGCAGCCGTCTTTCAAAGACACCCTCGGGCACAGATGCCCAGGTAGATGCTCTCGCAGAGAGATCATCTGCTGCTGAGTTGTGCTCGCGGGGAACGTGTTGCAGTTCCAAGGCGTCGAAGTCCTTCTTGAGCTTCCTCACGTGAATGAGGTATGCCGCGAGCTGGGGATTGTTGCAGTTGCAATCCCCTCGGACCTGCTTGATGATCAGCTGGGAGTCCCCCTTCACCAGAAGCTGCCGGACCCCCAATGAGAGGGCTTGCGTCAGGCCGAAGATCAGAGCCTCGTATTCCGCCATGTTGTTAGTGGCCTTGAACTCAAGGTGCACCATGTACTTCAGCTGATCTCCGTTTGGGTCGATGAGGACCACACCAGCCCCGGACCACTTCTCGCGGGCGGACCCATCAAAGAAGAGTGTCCAGTGAGGCTCGGTGAAGACTGGTGTCCTGATTTCCGGCTCCGGGGGTCCAGCATTTATGACCGGACCCCCAGGGTTGCTTGGGGAAGGAGTCCACTCCGCTATGAAATCAGCCAGGATCTGGCTCTTGACCGCGTGGCGTGGCTGGAAATCCAGTTGGAATTCTGCCAGCTCTGCTGCCCACTTGGCGATATTGCCTGTGGCGTTGGAGTTGTGTAGGATCGCTCTTAATGGGTAAGAGGTCACTACAACAACTCGGTGTGCTTGAAAAGTAGTGGCGCAGTTTCCTGGACGCAATAAGTATTGCATAGATAAGCTTATGCGTCTCAAGATACCTGGCCTTTGCCTCGTGGAGGACTTCACTGACGTAGTAGACTGGCTTTTGGACGGTTCGGACCCTAGTTCCTGGGTCCGGCTTGCCCTTGTCCATCACATCCGTCCCTTGGGCCCCCAGCGGGTTCTGGGTTCCCACTGGAATGAGGCTCCCCCGGACCTGCCTGTGCAGGCCCCCGGACCTTCAAGCTGGGGCGAGGCTTGACGGGCCCCCGTGTCCGGGGTCCGGCTCACCCACCCTTTGGCCAAGGAGTCCTTGGTGCTCCCCTGGGGAGTTTGGCTCCATCCTTTCGGCGACCAGCACCATGCTGACCGCCTCCCGCAAGATGCAGCAAGATACAGAAACAACGGCTCACCGGGTTCTGGAAGCCACCAGTACTGGCAGGCGAGGGGTGAGGCGCTGCTTCAGCTCCTGGAAGGCTTGTTCAGCCTCTTCGGTCCATGAAAATGGACCGGACCTCCTCAACAGCTTGAAGAAGGAAGGGCCCTCTCAGCCAGCCTCGATATGAAGCAGCTAAGAGCAGCGAGAGATCCAGTAAGCTTCTGGACGTCCTTGATACGGCCAGGAGGCCTCATTGCTTCGATCGCCTTGATCTTGGCTGGGTTTGCCTCAATGCCTCGATGTGAGACCAGGAAACCTAGCAGCTTCCCTGCTGAGACGCCGAAGAATGCACTTCTCTGGGTTCAGCTTGGTGCGCGTGGCGCAAAGACGGTCGAAGACGAGGGACAGGTCCTCCACTAGTGTTGACCCTACCTTAGTCTTGACCACAATGTCATCGACATAAACCTCAACAATATTTCTAATTAGATTACAGAAGGTTTTGTTCATAGCTCGTACAAACGTGGGTAAGGCATTCCTTAGACCATACGACATGACAATGTAGCAATAAAGCCCATCTACTGTTACAAAGGCAGTATGCTTCCTATCCTCTCTAGACATCTGAATCTGGTGGAAAACCAGAGTATGCATCTAGGAAAGACAAAAGTTCACACCCGGAGGTGGAGGTCCACGATCTGATTGATACGCGGAAGAGGATAGGGGGTCTCTTGGACATGCCTTGTTGAGGCTGGTGTAGTCGATGCACATCCGGAGCTTCCCGTTGGCCTTTGGGACGACGACCGGATTGGCCAACCACTCGGGATGGTGGACCTCCTCGATGAAGCCGGCGTGGTAGGAGCTTGTGGACTTCTTCGCGGATGAAGTTCTGCCGCTCCACGGACTGCTTCCGAGGCTTTCTGGCGCACCGGCGTGGCGTCAGGGGTAGATCCTCAGATTGTGCTCGATCACTTCCCTGGGGATCCCGGGCATCTGTGACGGTTCCCAGGCGAACACGTCGACATTTGCCGGAGGAAAGCGATGAGCGCGTCTTCCTATTTCTCCTCCAGGTTTCCCGCGATGCGGGTGTCCTGGTGGAGTCTGTTCCAATCTGTACCGACTTCACGAGAACTTGGTCCGGGTCAGATGGTTGGACCTTGGGAGCCTTTGTAGGCGCCCTGGGTTGCGAGGTGGACGGATCCTCCTCGGAGCGTGCAGCCTCTGCCGCCAGAGTATGCAGTCTCTCAACTGCAGGCGACGGGCAGCGGTTGCGGTCAACCTGCACGGTGAGGACTACGGCAGGGGAAGGCATCTTCAGGACCAAATACCCCGTAGTGGGCAATGGCCATGAAGCGGTAGAGTGCCGGTCGGCCAATGATGGCGTTGAACGGGAGGTTCACCTCCGCAACATCGAACATGACGCTCTCTGTGCGGAAGTTCTCCTCGGTCCCGAAACATGACCGGCAATGTGATGCTCCCCAGGGGGAACACCGGGTGTGGGCCCACTCCGGAGAATGGGCGAGAGGGAGTCAGCTTGGACTCTGGGATCTGCAGCTGCTTAAATGCTGCATAACTGATTGACGTTGAGACCAGCTCCACCGTCAATCAGCACGTGGTATACGCCTCACATTGGATATGACAGGAGCGTTGACTAAAGGTAGCACACCAGCTCCGGCCATATTCTCCGGGCAGTCGGATGGCCCGAAAGAGATGGTGGTGTTCATCCACCTCTGGTGCGGGCGCCGCCCTCGGGACCCCCGGCTTCACCGAGAGGACCTCCCGGCGAAGGGTCTTCACGTCCCGCCGGGAGACAAGCTCCCAGCTCCCGCCATACATTACGTACAGCTTCTTGCGGCGGTCGCCGTTGTCGGAATCGGAGTCGTCGTTGTGATAGACGCCCTTTAGCTCTCGGGCGGGGGATTGGTACCCCCAGCTCCTTCTCCCCGGCCGCGGCCCCCACTGTCAGAGGCCTTCTCCTTGCCGGCCCGCTGGCGAGGAGGGGGTGAGCCATCCTTAGAGGACTGCTCACGCCGCCCACTGACCCGTTTCGCGAGCTTTTGGATCTCGCGGCAGTCAGCGGCGCTGTGGCGAGTGGTGGGATGCACTGGGCATGAACCTCCGCTTCCACCTTGTGGGCGAGGGCGGTTGCCGTGTGTATTCTGGCCCCCAGCCGCTGCAGCCGCAAGCCGGCGCCGCTGCTGGCGCTGCTGCTGCAACGACTGGTCCCGCCGGAATGCGGCTCCCCGCGACCCCGGTTCTTCTTCTTCTTCTTGCCACCGCCCTGAGCGGGTAGCACTGGAGCCACCAGCTTTGGTGTCTCCATCTTGGGGGGCTGAGTGCCATGCACGGCCCTCAGCGGCCCTGGCACACTTGTCTGCCAGGGAGAAAAGCGTAGGTGACGCTTCCACCTCGTGCGTCGCCAGCTTCTCGAGCATCTTCTCATCACGTACCCCCTGACGGAAAGCAGTAATAATAGATGCATCTGAGATACGAGGAATGGTACCCCCGTACCTTGGTGAAGCACGAGATGAAAGCCCGAAGCGTTCCCGGGTTTTTGCCTCACGGCGTGAAGGTGTGCCTCCACACCATGCTGCTGGTAGGCGCTGGCGAAGTTCGCTGTGAACCTCGCACAGAGCTCTTCCCAGGACTGGATCGTCCGGGTGTGAGATTCATGAGCCAGGTCCGGGCTGGCCCAGACAAGGCTACATGAAAGTAGCTTGCCATGACGGCGCCGTTGCCACCAGCCGATGTGATGGCGGTAACGTACACCTGCAGGAATTCCGACGGGTTAGTAGTACCGTCGTACTTTTCCGGCAGGTGGGGGTGCGGAACTTGGGTGGCCACACCACGGCGCGGAGGTGCTCCGCAAGCGCAGCACAGCCCACCCCCGCCACCGGGGCACCCGACTGAATCCGGGCGTTCACCGGAGGCCTGGGTGCCGCCGCGTCCAGATCAGCATTGAGGTTGCGTCCCTCAAAGTTGAGGCGGCGCTCTCGCGCCCTCTCGACAGCGATGCGGGCATCCCCCCCCCCCGCGCGCCGGCGGTTGAAGCTCCGCCCGCAAGTCTTTCTGTTCGTGCACCCCTCACGGTAGGGGAGCGCACAGATGCCGATGCTCCGCCCTGACGCTGGTGGTAAGGTACCACCGCATTGCCAGGCGGAGGTCGTTGCCCAGTCTTTGCAGAACTGGGGGAGGGCCTGAGCCAGATGGAGGAGACGATCGACGTCGTCCCGCCCACTGCCTCAGGGCGTCTGGCGAGGCTGCCTCAGCCGGGGGGTTGCGAAGCAACTCCCTAGCCGCTGCCAGCGCTCCGCCGCTCGCAGCCTGTGAGGGGACCCTTGACGGGCGCCCTGACTCTTGCCGGCGGGCGGCACGCGCCACCGCCAACGGTGCCTGCTCCACAGGCACAGTTGCCCCTGGAGCAGGGACGCGAGAGGCATGTGGCGTGGAGGACGCCACCCCCTCCGTCATCTCCACGTCGTCTACGCGAAACCATGGGGACGAAGAAGATGATGGAATGCGACCAGCCTGGCTGCCCCTACCTGGCGCGCCAAATGTCGTGGTGCTGCAAACCACAGCCGGGTGGCGGAAGGCACCCGCCCTAGCCCAGAGGGTGTGTACTCGGGGGTTAGCTAGTCTTAGATCAATCTTCCTCAAGAACTCGATGAACACAACGGGATTTAGAGTGGTTCGGGCCGCCGGAGCGTAATACCCTACGTCCACTGTGTGCTGTATTGCCTTCCACGATAGTGAGAAGGTGCGAGAGTTTTTGCCTGTCTGGATTGTGTAGATTGTCCTATGCACAGCGGGCACCTCCCTTTTATATCTCAAGGGGGCGCGTACACGACTGTTGGATCCCCGACAGGTGGGCCCAACGATGCGATATAAAATAACGAGGTGTTCACACATTATGGGCGTTGCAGGCGAAGGAGATCTCTCTCTTGGATTCGCTCGCCTGCTCCCGGAGCCCTCCGTCCATCATGTCTTGGTGCTGTCTTGTCGAGACGGAGCGCGACGCAGCTAGTAGCATCACTTGTTATGTAGCTGAGCGGCTGTGTAGGGTGCGGCGTAGGCGGCATGATGGAAAGTGCCGGGCCGTCGTATCCAATTAAATGCGGCAGACGGGCTCTGCGCGGGCGCGGCTCAGGCGGCTCCACTGTGCTCCTTGGTAATACGCGGCGCGCAGCGGGGCCTGACAAAAGGCTGTCTTGTGTACCGCGGTGGCAGAGCACGCCTTGTCCATCGCATTAAATGCGGTAGGTGGGGCGAGTCTTCCTGCGGAAGACTCGCGCACAACCCCACGTCTCCGGGACACGTGGCGGCTCCGGACCCCTACACGGTGAGGGGAGTCCGGACGGGCGCAGGAGGGTTCCGGACCCCTCTGGGGGTCCGAGGCCCCGGCGGTCAGCTCGGAGCTTCCCTTCTGTGTAGACACGTGGCGTCACCGGACCCATCCTCAGGCGGGGAACGGTCCGGGGCCGTTGGCCTGGTGAGGGAAAAAACCTGGCCTGTGGGGCCGGGCTACTCCATCTTTCCCGCGCAGCTACGGGTAACTTACGCGGGTCCTGCCTTGCTGCAGTAAGAGTGGGTATCCCTGTTACAGGGTACCGACAAATTATTAAAAGAAGTATAATAGAATTTTTTGTATTATGAATGGATTATTTTGACACTAGTGATGTATTTATTCAGGCTCACATTGAAACCATCTAGAAGCTCAAAAAATCTTTATTTCGAAACAAGTATAAGTCGTTAATCTCCATTCAAACGGTGATGGCACTACATTTCGGGGATACATGATGCGCTATAAGGACGTTGCCAATAGGTTGGTCGCAACACCAATATTTTCGGTTAATCCGAACACAGCATTTGGAGCAGTCAGCGTGGCCTTTGTTGCACTGAGAGTATATCAATGAGCATGCTGTCTATGCCAAGTGCTGTGTTCCTATTAACAAAAATGTTGGTGTTACGACTAGCCTATTGGTGACGTACTTGTACCGCACCATGTCCCCCCGAAAGGCAGTGTCATTACCCGCAGGGTCGAGGCAACCGACATATACATTTTCCGAAATAAAGTTTTTTTTCTTCTAGATGGTTTCTGGATATTGATCAAAAGAGTGTTCTCCTGGAACTGAAGGGTATCAAAATAATTTAGAGTTATAGAGATTTATTTCAATTCATTAGAGAGTTCTTTTAATTAATTAGAGATTTATTTCAAATGTTGTTTTTATATATGTATACTTGTTAACACCAAGTGTGAAATATAAACGAATTAGTGTTGCTATTGGGACATTAGTCACATCGTGCCTGCTCTGTCACAGCTCTTTCTAGACCCTTCATTATGTAGATAGGGTGAGGTCAGGATCGACGAAGAATAAGGGCTTAGACAGAGCTATGACATAGCACGGCACACAATGATGATTAATGCCTCAATAGCAACTCTAACTTGATTACATTTCAGACTTCATGGTAAGTGCCTGTAAAACTCGAATACGAGGATATAATGATGTACATATTTTAATTGTAATTGTGAGAGTAATTCTTAGTCTTTTTTATATGTTTTCATTGTTATTTGTAAGAGTAATTAATCTGGTCATTGTAATAGTAATTAATATTTGCATTGTAATTGTAAGAGTCTTTTCAATCAATTTGTAAGTTAATGTGATTTATTTTTCAATTAATTTATTCGGCTTTTATTGTAATTGTAAGAATTTATAATGTTATGAAAAATAAAAGTGTTTTCTAGTAAAATATGGCTTCAACAGCTGGAGGGAGTGGCTGTAAGGATCACCGGGGTGTCCGACCCTAGAGGGGGAGGGGGTGAATAGGGTCGCTAATCGCTTTTTAACCTAGGGCTCAAACTACTTGCATAAGATAAACCTAACACGTCCTATACATGCTAGTTATGACTAAGGTTTATCTTTACTATTCTCTACTTACCCCAAAATATTTGCAACCTATAGTCAATCCTAAACAAACTATCTAGGAAAGTAAAGGTACGCAAGATAAAGTAAGTGCGGAAACGTAATATGGTAAGTAAAGAGGTAAGTGCAAGAGGGATGCAAACTCCCGAGTAGACACGGTCATGTAACATGGTTCGGCACAAACGCCTATGTCCACGGGACACCGAGGCTCTTCCGATCACGTCTTGCACTACGCCACCAAGGCGATGCCAGCAAGCAAAGGCAAGTGCCCACAAGACACTAAGTCTCGTGCACCGCCACCGTCTCTCTCGGTCACCCAGCCGAAATCCACTACGGAGCTTCTCCACCAAGGAGGGGGGCTCCTCTTCCCCCGCACAAAGTGTCGTTGCCACTCCACATCAAGACGGAGGGTCACACGACGGATCACAAGTTGCTTGCCACAGCAAGGCTTCTCTCAAGGGAGCTCTCGCAAGAACTAATCCCTATTACAAGCACTAGCACTCTCACAAGTGTGCTTAAGCCTATATGATGTACAATGAAGCTCTAGGATGGTTGGAGATGATCTTTTACTCTTGTATGCTTGTATGGTCTCCAACAACATAAAATGAGGTGTGGGGTGGCATATATATAGCCCAACCCCTCAAACTAGCCGTTGGAGGAAAGCTGACAGAAAAAGCTCGTAACGCCAGTTAAAACCGACGATCCTCCAGTAGCCATCACCGGTTTTTACCGGTGTATGTAAACTGCCCACTTGAAAACTAGCCGTTGGCAATCAACCGGTGTATCGTCGGTTTAACCGATGTATCGTCGGTTTAACCGGTGGGTGTAACTTCTTCACGTTCCATGAAAAATCACCTCTCTGGACAACTGAACCGATGAGATTGACCGGTGCATCATCGGTTCAACCGGTGTATGTATTTTCCTCGGTCTTCATCTGCCAATGCACCGACGTATATAACTTCGTAGCGTCGGTTCAACCGGTGAGTGTAAGACACTCCAGAACTGTTCCAAGTCAATGCACCGACATATGCAATTTCTTCAGCGTTGGTTTAACCGGTGTATAGAATTTCCTCTGTCTTGATTTTTTGACTTGGATTTCTTCACGGTCTCTTCAATTCTTGTCCTCTTGGACCGCGGAACCCCCGTAGGGGCGGCCCTTCGGGCCTTGCTACGCCTATCCTCTCTTTGTCATCACTTGAACCTAAAAGCCTGGGAATGTTCATCTTAACAATCATATTAGTGCAAGTGTTGTGTGTGTCATCAATCGCCAAAACATTATATTGAAATATGGCATGAGAGGCCATTTTCGCTACAGTGGCGCCGGTGGGGGTGATCGTTGTCCTTCTGAAGAGAAGGGCACAACTCTAGTAGGTCGTCGGTCCAAGAAACCTAGAGCTTTTCATAGGGCAGCGCTCCATTATTTGGAAAAAGAATATAGAGAATGTGTGGCAAGGGGCGAGGAACCTCCGTTTGATCTTGCGGATTTGTTGCGGCGTTATGGTTCGTCACCACCAAACCCGGACACATAAGTCTTCTTCTGCGCCAGCAAGAAATCCGTCAGAGCATTCTGCGTTTCCCACGCAAGGACGGTTGAGAACCTATGTATTGATGTGCAAATTTTTAAGTTGCATGTTTAATTTTGGGATGTTTGTGTTCATTTTCGAATGCAATCTATGTATGTGTTGTTGACTAAATCATGCTAGATAGTTGAAGACTTATGTGTTGTTGAATAAATTGTGTTAGATGTAATAAAAATGTTTGTTATTACAAAATTATGAAGTTCTTTTCCACTGAATGAAATTGCTTATCCAACGAGAATATATTATTTGTAGATGGATCGACAATGGATGTACGGCCAACGGTGCACAATGGCGTGGATTAATGGTGTTAAAACTTTCCTCGATGCTGCTGAGACCCACAAATCATCGAAAGGTTTCATGTTCTGTCCATGCCCATTTGCAAAAATCAAAAGGAGTTCTCAAAAAGACATACTCTACATGTCCAACTTTTTGAGAAGGGTTTCATAGATAACTATACTCTTTGGACCAAGCACGGTGAACCTGGAGTTCCGATGGAAGACAATGAAGAAGATAATAATGATGATAACATCCTAGACTGGGCTCACTTGTATGAAGCGGGTGTCTTTGAAGATGAACCAACGCATGAGACAGAAGCAAATGCTGCAGAAGAACAACAACCTGATTGTAACGACCCGGCCCGGGATAACGGCTAAGATTTACTCTGCACGTTGAGTAAACCACACCTACTAATTAATCCTCTTGCGCTTTCGTCCTCGCTTCGCGCAAAAGGATCGATCCGGAATTAATTAGCTTCCCAGGGCTCGGTATTTAAATTGGTCTGGCTCTCCACCAACTTTCAGTATGGGACAATTCCCGCGGATGGACAGTGTCGCGACGCTACAGTAACCCGACGTGCTACAGTGCTCGAGCTACAGTAACCGCCATCAGGCCCGGCCCAATTCGGCTACAGTACTCTAGCTACAGTAACCCCGTCTGCTACAGTACCGGCCGACACTGTTCCCCTGGGCTGTTACACTGATGAACTAGGTCAGGTTTTAGTCGATACACACAGAGACGCTGAAACTTTGAAGGAGTCAAGGAAGTTTGAGAAGATGTTGGAGGATCACAGGAAAATGTTGTATCCAGATTGCAAGCAGGGGTTAAAAAAATTGGGCACCACACTAGAAATGTTGCAGTGGAAGGCAGCCAATGGTGTTTCAGATAAGAGATTTGAGGAGATACTAGGACTTGTAAAGAAGATGCTTCTAGAGGGGAACGAACTGCCCCCGATAATTTACGAAGCCAAAAAGGTTGTTTGCCCTCTTGGGTTGGACGTGCAGAAGATTCATGCATGTCCTAATGATTGTATCCTCTATCGCGGTAAATACGAGGAACTGTATGCATGTCCTGTCTGTGACGCAAAGCGGTATAAGATCAGGCAAAATGATCCTGGTGATGTCGACAGTGAGCCCGCAAGGAAAAAAGTTCCGACTAAGGTGATGTGGTATTTCCCGATTATACCACACTTGAAGCGCTTGTTCAGAAACAAAACAAATGCTAAGTTGATGCGGTGGCACAAAGAAGAACGTAAGTAAGATCAGCTGATGAAACACCTTGCAGATGGGTCTCAGTGAAGAAACGTGGATAGACAATTCCCAGATTTTGACAGCGACCCAAGGAACATATGGTTTGGTTTAAGTACAGATGGAATGAATCCATTCGGTGAGTGGGGGAGCAGTGAAAGTACATGGCCTGTGATCCTTTGTATGTTTAACCTTCCTTCTTAGCTATGCATGAAGAGGAAGTATATATTGATGCCGGCGCTTATCCAAGGCCCCAAACAACCTGGCAACGATATTGATGCGTACCTAAGGCCATTGGTTGGTGAGCTTTTATTGTTGTGGAAGCCAGAAGGTGTACGTGTGTGGGACGAATACAAACAAGAGAATTTCGACCTCTGAGCATTGCTTTTCGTAACTATCAACAATTGGCCTGCACTTAGTAACCTGTCCAGGAAGTCAAACAAGGGATATCAGGCCTGCACCCATTGCTTAGATGAAACCGACAGCTTGTACCTGAAAAATTCTTGGAAGGTCGTCTATATGGGCCATCGTCGATTTCTTCCCCTCAAACACCCCTTGAGGAGGAAAGGGAAACATTTCAAAGGGGAATCGGAAACTCATGCTAAGCCTATGTTCTGTGATGGAAAGCGTGTTTTCTCGATGATAAAGGATGTTCATGTAGTGTTCGGAAAGGGTCGCAGCAGCCAACCAGTTCCGAATGATGAAAACGGCCATGCACCGATGTGGAAGAAGAAGTCTATATTGTGGGAGCTGCCTTATTGGGAAGTCTTGGAGGTCCGCAACGCAATTGACATCATGCACCTGACAAAGAATATTTGCGTGAATTTACTAGGTTTCCTTGGTACTTATGGTCATGGAAAAGATACACTCGAAGCTAGACGCGACCTGAAAGAAATGAAACAACGAGAAGATCTTCAACCTGAGAAGAGAGAGAAGGGACAACACTACTTATGTCCTGCTAGCTACACTCTTAGTAAAGAGGAGAAGCAAATCATGTTTGATTGCTTGAACAGTGTAAAGGTACCGTCCGGGTACTCGTCAAATATACAAGGAAGATTAAACATGAAGGAAAAAAGTTCACAAATTTAAAGTCTCATGATTGTCACATCCTGATGACACAATTGCTTCCAGTTGTGTTGAGGGGTATTCTATTGGAGAATGTTGGATTGACAATCGTGAAGTTATGTGCTTTCCTCAACGAAATTTCATAGAAGGCAATCGATCCGGAGAAGCTCATACAACTACAAAATGACATTGTGCAATGCCTTGTCAGCTTTGAGATGGTGTTTCCACCTTCGTTCTTTAATATTATGACACACCTCTTGGTTCATATTGTCAAAGAGATAAATATTCTGGGACCTGTATTCCTACACAACATGTTCCCTTTCGAGAGATACATGGCAGTTCTTAAGAAGTATGTTCGCAATTGTTCTCGACTGGAAGGATGTATCACCAAGGGCTGTGGAAGAGAGAAGGTCATTGATTTTTGTGTTGACTTTATTGATGATCTTAATCCAATTGGGGTCCCCATATCACGGCATGAGGGGAGACTGAAGGGAAAGGGCATACTAGGGAAGAAATCTAATATGCACATCCCAGAGAGTGAAATCCGCAAAGCAAACTTCATAGTTCTACAAAATTCATCCCTCGTGGCTCCATATATGGATGAGCACATGAATATCGTAAGGTCTGAAAACCCAGGGAAGCCTGAGGCCTGGATTACAAGGCATCATATAGATAACTTTGTTGTTTGGCTTAGATCAAAATTGATGGGTGACAGCACGATTGCAGAGCAACTTCAATGACTGGCAAGGGGCCCATCAATGACAATCATGCAGTACCAAGGGTACGAGATTAATGGGTATACATTTTACACAAGAGCTCAAGATGAAAAGAGCACCAACGAAAATAGTGTTGTGCGTATAGACACAATAGGCAATGATGGAAATAAGGACAGCTACTTCAGAGTCATAGAGGATATATGGGAACTAGAATATGGGCCTATGATGATTCCTTTGTTTTGGTGTTAATGGGTGAACCGAGCTGGAGGCTGCATAACGATAGACTGGTATGGGATGACAATTGTGGACTTCAAAAAGATTGGATATAAAGACAAACCATTCGTCCTAGCGAAGGATGTGGCACATGTGTTCTACGTGAAGGACATGTCAAGCAAGGCTAGGAAAAATTCAGTCAAGTATGACGACGAGCCAAAACGCCACATAGTTCTTCTAGAAAAACGAAAAATCATTGGAGTTGAGGATATTTCAGACAAGTCAGAAGACTTTTATCAGTTTGATGACCGTCCTCCATTCTCGGTTGATGTTGACCCAAGCATCTTGTTAGCCAAAGAGGACGCTCCTTATTTACGCTACGATCATGACCAAGGGATGCTCGTCAAAAAGAAAATTGTAAATGTTCTATTAAATAATGTTGAGTCATAGTATTGTGTATCCATTATGTTTTACTTTATTGTTCATTTGATGAAGTGATTTTTCTAATATATATTTTTATTTTGCGATCATAAATAATATAAATTAGTATTGTTTACCTATATATTAATTACTCGTTCTGTGTTTGCATCTTCAACATGATCCCCTTCATTGTCTACTCCGCTATTACCATTTTTCTTGATCTAAATAACATATATTAGCATTTCCATGATTTTTTTAAATATGTTGCACACCAAAAACATTTTAAAGGAAAATAAAACAATTTTTTTTGCATATACCTATATTCTATAATTTTTCATGATGCAAAGTGCCCTACAAAAATTTTGCATGTTCAAAATATTATATCCTTCTATTTTTTAATGCCTTTGTCAATTTATTACACAATAGAAATGCATAATCCATAAACAAAATAATTGCTGCAAATTAATATTTTTGGTGTTTTAGTACCGGGCAGGGTCTTGGCCCGGTACTAACCTGTCTCCACAAAAATTTCCCGCCAGTGGGAGCGGTTTAGTACTGGGCAGAGCTTTGGCCCGGTACTAATGTGACCAATTTAGTACCGGGCCTTGGTTGTGCCCAGTACTAAATCCCCCAGTAGACAGCTTAGTACCGAGCGAAGCCACGGCCCGGTACTAAACTGCCGTCCCTATATATGCTGAGACATAGATCAATTTCTCATTCCCCCTCTCGATCTCCCTCTCGCTCTCGTCATTGTCGCCGGCCGCCGTTGTCCCGCCCGTCACCGCCGTCCCGCGACGCCGCTGCCGTCCACGATCGCCGCCGCGCCATCCCGCCGACCTCTGCCGCCGGACCTCCACGCCGACCTCCGCCGCCGGACTGTGACGCCGATCGCGCCGGCCCCCTGGATGCCGACCGCGTGCCCCGCCTGCCTCGAAGATGGGTGTTGGCGTCCGCATTTGGCTTGCCACAGAATGGGCTAGCCTGCACCATGTTAATGAGGATGGATTTCAGCTCAAAGTTCACGTCCCCAACATCAACATTGGGTCCAGTTGCCACATTGGCAGCTGAGGGGACGAAGAAGTCGTGGAGAGTCTTCTTAGCCATGGGTTCGGTGATCGTTGATGGTGCTTGGGAAGCTGGTTCACTTGTCAACTGCGAGATCGGAGGAGGGACAACGCGAGGTCGGACCCTTCTCATGAGCTTCTCGGGATTTTCAACAAAGTTTGTCGGCAAGGAGAAACTAGACACACACTACCCTGTTTTCACCCAATCAGGAGAAAACAAAAAGATAAACACATTAGCCTGTATAAGCAGTAGCTACCTCTTACTTATATTGCCATGTTTATGTACTTAGTAAATAACTTTACACCTAGTGCCATCCCCGGCAACGGCGCCAGAATTGCTTGTTGACATTTCTTAGCGTCATCACTAGGAGGGGTTAGTTCCTAGCAACGGCGCCACGGAGATGCCGTGTGGTATGTCTTAACGTTTACAGAAGTATCCGCAAGCACATAGATATATCGTTGTAGCATTTCACCTGGAAGTATTCAGGGTATCGTTATTTATATTTTCCCAAGGGATGGCTAGGTTGTGTAAAGTTTATTTACTAGTTTCATAACCATGACACGTATGAAGTAAGATGAAGACCACTGACTATACAGGGGTAAGTGATAAATAATGGATAATCATGGGTAATGTGACACACACAGAACAGCCAACTCTCATGAATAAAGAATAAACAAACAATTCTAAGGTTAGTGGGAGCATAGGCACAGATTCCTAGTATACTATCCATGTTAGCAGATAAGTTACGTTAGTCACATGCTTAGAGCTACAGGTGCTGGGAAATTAGGGACATCAGGGAGAATGACCCACACTAAAGAACATCCAGTCCCGTTTCATCTTTGCATGAACTCCTACACGATACCTGAACGTCGGGGAGTACGCTAACCGAGAAGCAGCTTCCCGGCGGACCGACAGGGCTGTCACCACCTTCAGTCTACCCCAGTCACACCATGGAGTACTGTCATATCTGAAGGATCTTGCATACCTGAGCACCATGCCCGCATATGAGGTCACTACCCTAGCACCCCCGGGTCCCCCACCCTTCGGATGGACATGTAAGATGCTAAGGCAAGCCCGAAAGCACAACGAACCGATATCCTTATCCAGATCATCTGGTCTAAGCAAGCAACTGGTATAACTTGATAAAGTACATATCAAGGCTAAGCAAGCTACGAACATAGCAAGATAACCAAGAACGAACTCAGTATGAATAGCATAATGAAAGTCGGAATACAAAGCCATACCAGAGACCGAGGATTGCTCGCCGACCCCGAGAATGACTGGATTCGCTAAGAAGATGAAGTACTAGCCTAGCTCCACTACCCTAAGGAGTACAAGTCATAAGAGAGTGTGAGAGAGAGGCCTTCAAGTGGTGTGTATGGTGTGAGAGAGGAGAGGCCCCTTTTATAGCTTG
Organism: Panicum virgatum; assembly: GCF_016808335.1. Lineage (NCBI taxonomy): Eukaryota > Viridiplantae > Streptophyta > Magnoliopsida > Poales > Poaceae > Panicum > Panicum virgatum. The sequence goes on along the minus strand of NC_053153.1, from coordinate 45,147,543 downwards.
AGAGGTCGGTTCCCGCCATCTCCTTGTATGGAAACATGCCAAACCGCCATTAGGAGGATAAGATCGTACTTCCTGCCAAAATTCACTGGGAGATGCCTCCAGGTGGGGTTGGCCGGCGCCCCTGTGCCGCCTCTAGCCACCGCCTTCATCTGGGTTGTTGCCTGGTGGGTCCTGATGTCAGATGGTCAGTGCCGGGGCTTGGTTGGTCGGTTTGGTCTTGTTTGTGGGCCTCCTTTGTATGTGTTACGCAGGACACGATTGTCTGTGACTTTGTCTGCGTATTCATCGTGTTTTCTTCTTATTCTGGACTTGTGCTCCTGAAAACATAAATCTGCGAAAACAATTATGGAGCTAGGTTAGTGATACAAATATGTGAGTAAGAGGTGTAGTTTTCCTTCTTTTATGAGTATAGTTGACGGTCCTATTTCGCACTTAACGACCGTCAACAAAAAGCCTCCACCACCGAAGTTAGCATACCATATGACTCAGGAGGAATTGGACGAAAGTGTACGCAAGCACATCAGAGATCATTTCGCGCCAAAAAAAAGCCTCCACCGGTGCATCAATGGTCAGAGGCAGATAAAAAATACTTTAGAACTTTAATCCAACCGAAGTACGGGGCACCCCTATCAAACTATGACCGCCAGATCACAAAGTCCTGGGAGAAGCCAAGAAACCGTTGGCGCAACCAAGTTCCCCAGCTCGGACAACAGTCCAAGCAATCGATACCCCCGCTCAAAGTGCTTTTCGAAAAGAATGCAGCTACTGCTCAGTTTGTGCTGGAAAGCGGCCTCACAAAAGCTCAGCTGCTCGAAGGGGCAGAAATCGAGGTTCACCCAGGGGCAAATAAAAAACCTTTCAAGTTGGGGGAACCTCTTATGAGGGAAGAGTTGATTCCGATGCTACCAACTAGGATGTGTGAGTTGCATGCATGGTACCTGAAAGCAAGTGCATCGAAGGATGTAGTGTTTCGTGCCCGAGTACAAGATAGGCATTTCCATCGGGGGATGGATGACATATGGATTGAATTTGAAAATAAATATGATCTGTACCATCAAGACGCCTTAGACAAGTCTCTCCTTAGTCTATTTTGTATGTAAGTGTACTTCGTCCTACCATTTGTATATAGTACTCTAGCTCTACTAATTATGTGTTTTCTCATCCTCTTCCTTCTTTTTTAATCATGTAGGATAAAGGTCCAAGAATGCCAGAAAAAAGGGTACTATCACGTCGGCTTCATAGACCCATATAATATACATGAGGAGAGTGTCAGGAAATGGCCTAATCGGACCGAGAACAACATACTCAGGGCCATGCATAGGCAGAATACTTTTCAATACATTCTGTTACCGTACAACTTCGAGTAAGTTCTTTATCTTTTTTCTTAACTTGACTATATATGTGTATATATATCTGACATTTCTTATACATATATGTGTATGTAATAGGTTCCACTAGATCCTTCTTATTATCGAAATCGATAAATGTCGAGTTCGTTTGTACGACTCCTTGATGAAGCCAACATGTTATTACCAAGATCTCATAAACATCATCCAAAGGGCATGGGCTCGCTTCCTCCAAAAACATATAGGAATCTCGTCACCACCAGCCCCGCTAGAATTCAACGCTAACTGGCAGGTACGAATACATATCGCACATCTACTTTCGTTTCTTTAATCAACATAAATATTTCATAACCCATCTATATATATGTATATATAGATTATGCGACAGGTGCCAGGAAACAACCTATGTGGCTACTACGTATGTGAGTACATGATGGATTTTTGCTGCCGCAGCTCGATGTCTGTCAGTGTCCAGACCCGGCAGCCCAGCACTGACTAGTAACGATGTTGCATGTCCCTAAACCTAGATGGTTGATGCAAGAGGTAACACAGTAACACAAGGGTTTATTCTGGTTCCGGCCACGGGGCCGTACGTCCAGCAGGGGTGTGCGAGTGCACTATATTATCTTGCACCGAAGTGCTTGTAGTAGGGGAGTACAAGCAAGGCGAGAGAGGGAGGGAAGCTCCCAAGTCTCTACTAAGTGATTGAGGCGAGTGCCAACATCGGGAGAGAACGAGCGGGTGTGTGTTGCGAGTAGAAGGTGATGAGTGGATGGAAGGCGAGATGGCTTGGGAAGGAGCCCGCCTCCTCCTTTTATAGACACAAGGAGAGGCGGGGTACATGTACGGGGAGGCCCCTGTAGTCGTCGTCTTCCCCCCGAATTGGGGGTGTGCAGGGATTAGCTACTATTCGAGGTACACTATGGCGCACTGGAGAGAGTATGGCGCCGGGCGTGGCAGTCGTCCTAGGAAGCCCCTTGGTCTTGTGGAGATCACGCCGGCGTCCTGGTGGCAACTGTGGGCATCGTGGTGGTTGCTGTGGAAGGTGCCGTCCTCCATGCCTGAGCTGGCGGAGCGCCGAGGGTTCAGCTGACGGGGGTCTCGCTCTAGTCAAGATCCGTACCTCGTTCGAGGGTTGCACCCATGCTCGCCGAGGGTTCTACAGTAGAGGAGGGTACAGGAAGTTGGCAGCACAGTGGCGAGAGCAGTGTCAGGCACGTCCGCACAGGGTGTCGCAGATTCCCACAGGGTCGGAACAGTGCCGGGAATGGCAGAATAGTGACCAGGGTTAGCGGACGGGACTCCGGTCACCGCATGCTGTGCGGCATGGTGGTCTGGTGCTGCCTGACCCGTGTCCTATGGTGGAGTGGTTGGCATTTAATGCTTCTGTCAGACGGGTGGGTGAGCAGGTGGGTTGCTAGTTCCATCTGCCGAGGGGAGGCCTAGAGCGAGACGGAGTTGGCCTGCTCCCCGAGGGTAGGTCTGCTACCCTCGAGCGAGGCGGAGGTCATTCCACGGGTTCGAGGGGGCCTCGGATGGGCTATACCATGGTGCTGGGCCACGAGCCAAGTGTTTACTGGGCCTCATGGGAGATTGGAGAGGATTCAAGTGATGTAGGAGAGCTGCTAATGCTCCATGGTATCCGGGTGTAGAGTGACGACGGAGTTGTCATCATTGGTGGCTTCTTCCTCTCTAGGATCGCCGTCGAGTAGTCCTTCTTCCCCTTCGGATCGGAGGAAGACTGTTAGCCTTGGTTCGGCATGACTGTAGAGTCTGACAAGGTGGCTAGCACTGTGGGCCTGATTGCTTTAATTGTGTTTTGCATTTTCGAGGGCGGTTTGGTCCCTAAATTAGGGTGCCCCTAATTATGGTACCCGACAGTAGCCCCCGAGCCTTTGTAGGGATGAGTATCAGTCCTGCAGAGGCTTGATCCCTCGGAGTTGTGACTCGGATGCTTGGTTGTGAGTTTCCTTCCTCGAATGTGTGAAGTTTCCTCCGTGGGGGCGCATTAGCGCACCCGCGGGTGTAGCCCCCGAGGCCTTGGAGGAGTGCTAGCACTTGTCCAAGGGCTATGAATGTTGTATTTGTGTGGTCAATTGGGTGAGGCAGTCACTTAACTTCGTTTCAGCCGGCTTTGGCATTCCTTTCAGCCGGTCTCAGCGTTCTCCAGTGCTGGTGAGGTGGACCCTTGCCCTTTGAGGGTCAGCCCACACGGCTCGTTAATTATGAGGGAGTTTGCTTGACACGTAGGATTTCACAATCAGGCGATTGCTGATTTATTCGAGGACACGGCCTTAGCCGCATCGTGCGAGGAGCCCTCGAGCCCCGGCCCGTGTGAAGGCGTTGAGGGGAACCCTCGACTTTGTGTTACGACCCTCATCACCCATTCGCAGGGAGGAGGGGTGAAGCAAGCCATGCTACCCTTGCCCGGGCCGCGAGCCATGGTTGCTTCGGTGAGCTGTTAGCGGGTGGTTCAAGCGGATGTCCGTGTCCTGTTCGATAAGGGTCGACTCGTGGTCCGTAGACACATCACATAAAAGCGTTCACAAAGGTGAGCTAGGCGGGGCTCGGACCCATTAGGTAGGGTCCGAGGGCTCGATGCTCTCCCTCGACGGGATCCCCCTGCTAGGCACCCTCGGTTGGCCTTGAACACTGTGCAGGATGTCTCGAATTCCGTGTTTGAGGGTAGCTTGTATGGCACGTCCATGCAGTCCCTGACTTTGGTGATTTGGGGTGTCTGTCGAACCCTCAGCGGGCCAGGCTTCGAACCCCTGATCAGCAAGGCCTCGGAATAGAGTTCCTTCGATGGTAAGGAACCCCGGAGGGAATATTCCATCACAGTCTGCAAATGGCGCGGAGTCGTTGGTCGTGCGCTGGTCTCCCGATGGTCATGGGCGATGTGGCCCGGCATGTGCGGTGCGGGCGCGCCTTTTTAGGCGGCAGCCTTGGGTTGACGGAGCGGCGTGGGCGGCGACTGGTTGATGGGACGGTGCTACAGTGCTGCTACTACTCGTCGGTTACCGCACCGTGGTGATTATTACACGTGCGTGTGGGGGTTCACAGGCGTGGGGCCCAGCTGTCAGCGACCGCTAAATCTACCGCATTCAATGCGGCGGATCCGGGGCCGCTGCGGAGAATCCGCCCGGCGCAGTGATAAAAGAGAAAGAGAGGGGATCAGTTCGGCTTACCTTGCCATCACCTTTGCCTCCCCTGCTTTCTCCGCCTCTCCTGCATCAGAGCCCAGAGCCAAGAAGTGAGAGGAAGAAGAGGAAGAGGAGTAGTGAGCTCACCTCTCCCTTCATTCGAGCCTTTCCCAATCCTCCCTCCGTCGAAGCGATGGCTCAGCTAGCCGATCCAGCACCGTGGGGAAGGTCCACCGCCAACGCAGCGTCCCTGGAGTCTCTGGTAACTGATGGCCTCTTGTCGTGGAACACCGACACGTCGCGCCCGGTGTGGATCGCCCCGACACCGGAGGAGAGGGAGCCGCAGCCTCCGAGTGGCTACGTCGTGAGCCTGGTGCGGCTGCACGAGCGGGGATTCGGCGTCCCCACTGACTGATTCATCCGTGCGCTCTGCCATCACTACAAGGTGGAGCTGCAAAACTTCTCCCCTAACTCCATCTCGCAGGCGGCGGACTTCGTCGCCATCTGCGAGAGATATTTGGGGGTGGAGGCACACTGGGAGCTGTGGAAGCATCTCTTCCGTGGGAAGCTCTACACCGAGCATGTCCAGCAGGGCAAAGGAGGGCCGCCCGCGTCGGTGGCCTCACGCTGCAGGTGCGTGAGAGGAGGGGGGACCTCTACATCCCCTGTAAGATGAGGACGAACAACGCTGGGGTGGAGCCGAGGGTGGTTCTACCTGCGCAACGACGCCGAGCGGCTCCCGGCGTTCACCGGGAAAGTCCTGAGGGACAAGCGGGATGAGTGGGGGTACGGGGTGTCGTCCGTCGAGCACCAGGCCAGGCTCAGAGTCTTCATCGATGTGCTGCAGCGCCTGGCGCACCAGGGGCTGACCGCGGTCGCCATCATAGCCAACTTCCACCGGCAGAGAGTGCTCCCCCTGATGGAGAGGAGGTTGGCGATCTACCAGCTGACCTCCGAGGCCGCGCCTGAGTGCTCGCGGATGTCGAGGAGGCTGCTCTTCTGCGATGCCGTTGCCCAGAGGGCGAAGAGTGCGGTGGCGCACTTCTCTTCCAACGCCACACAGCTTTGGGCGATCAAGATGTGCCCCGCGGAGGGGTACATCTAGCTGGTAAGTCTAGCTTTCAATTGCTGATGGTTTTGTGTTACTTCCCTTTCCCCTTCCCAATCCTTGTCGTGCCCGCAGGGAGTGACCTGCACTGGGTATGTCTCGGAGCCTCCACTCCATGAGACCCGTGCCGCAAACCACCTGCGCGCGTAAGAGGAGAAGAGGAGGAAGGACGAGTTGAAGGCGACCCGCGAGAGGAAGAGGAAGAGGAAGGAGGACCACGAGAAGGAGAACAAGAGGCGGGAGAGGGAGGGCCTCTCACCGGAGACTAGGCCCGAGTCCACCCCGGAGCCGAGCTCCTCGTTCGGCGGGGTGGACTTCGACACGGAGGTGGCCGGAGGCTCTCCGCCGATCTAGCAGCGGACCGACATCGAGGCCTCGGCGTCGGCGGCGGGCGAGAAGGGGCCTGCGCCGGCGATGATTGAGAAGGTGCCCACGCCGAGGGTGGACAGGAGGTCGCCCACGCCGGCGGCGGGCAGGAGATCACCCACGCCGCTGGCATGCAGGAGATCGCCCATGCCGGTTGCAGGCAGGAGGGTGCCCGCAATGGCGGGCAGAAGAACACCCGCGCCGGGGGCGGCGGCGGCCGAGCGGATGCCTGCGTCCGCGACAGCGGCGGGCGGCAGGACGTCTGCGGCGAGCGCGGAGACCATCGGGCAGACAGCCCTGAGGGTACAGGCTGGTCCAAGGGTGACGCCCCCAAGCCAGTCGTCAGGAAGCGGCGGAGTGCCGCAAGCCCAGAGGAGCGGCTCGGGCAAGTGCAAACTGGGTGCCCTTTCGAGGTATGTAACTCTAGTTCCGCTCTTCGTATTTGTTTGCTTGGTTCTCCGGTCCCTACTTATCCCGGCATTATCCTCTTCCTAGATCAGCCTGAGGGCCGCTACCCCGGACACCACTACGCTTGCACCGTCCAAGGTCCTCAAGTCCGGGGCGAGCGCTACGCCACGCTCGGTGGCGCACGACCGGAGGGCCTCAGGAGATGGAGGCGACCGTCGCGAAGCTCCGGGAGGCGCTGGTCCGGGGAGCCCAGAGGGTCCGCGAGCAGATGGATGCGGGCGACGCCGGCCAGAGCAGCGCAACAGTGGCTGCTCGGCCAGGCACCGAGGAGGAGGCTGGCCGGGGCAGCGAGGAGTACGTTGCCCGACCGGATGCCAGAGACGAAACCGGCCGAGGCGGCACAGAAGACGCCGCCCAGCCGGGAGCTGGAGAAGAAACCGCCCAGCCGGGGGCTCGAGGAGGAGAGACCGACTGAGACGCGTCAGAGCGCCCCGCTAGCCAGACGGAGGGGGAGACCCCCACCCCTGAGCCAACGGGGACTGGGGACGAGGGTGCCGCAGCAGCGGCGGTGGTGCAGACGGCGATAGTGGTGGTGTCGGCGGAGGTGCTGGCGGAGGAGACGCCAGCGGCGGCGGCGGCACCGAGACTGCATGCAGACCCGTGGGACGTCGCCATCGCTGTCGCCGCGCCCGACGCCTCATCAGTGACGGAGATGCTGGCGGGGGACCCTTGGGAGGCTGCCGTCGCGGCCGCCCGCATCGTATCCACCTCCGAGGGTGGCCTCGGCGCCGGGTGGTCCGAGGAGCCCGGGCGCGAGGGCAGCTGGGCCATGGTTCAGCCCAGGATCCCCCTGGTGTTTGACCGCAATGAGCGTTTGGAGTCCGAGGCCTGGGTGGGTTATGACAAAGCCAATTATGACATCAAGCGCGCCCTTGCATTTGCCCTGGACCTCCACCGGGGGTTCCATCCTCAAGTCGGCGATGTAGGTAATTGTCCTGCAACTTGTCCCTTTGTGTTTTTGTGGTTTTTGCCTCACGTCCTTGCACTTATAGCGGCTGAAGTAGATGTCGCGCAACAAAAGCGACGAGTTGGACCACCAGTTCACCAGGGTGCATTGGCTCGAGGAAGACAACGCCCGCCTGCATACGCAGATAGGCGAAGTTAATGCCCTGGTGGACGACTTGGAGGAGTGGGGCCACGTGCGGGATGAGGAGCTCGCCCAAGCCCACCGCGAGCATGACGTGTCGGGAGCCGCAGCCGAGCATAAGGCCCAGGAGGTCGAGGCGCAAGCGGCTGAGCTGCGGCGAAATGCGGCGGCGTTGGAGCAGAGAGACAGGGCGCTCGAGGCGAAGGAGGCTGAGCTCCAGCACAAGGAGGCGGCCATCACGACGCTCACCCAGACCCATGTACAGAAGGACGTTGTCCTCGCGGCGCGGGAGGTGGCCGTTCAGGACGCAGAGGCCAACCTCAAAGAGAAGGAAGCCTCCTTGTCCGCGCTCCAGGAGCAAGCGGACGCCGCGCGGGACTGGCTGGAGAAGGAGCAGGAGTGTACCGAGGGTAAGTATCTAAAATTCACTTGAATTACTTTTAGTTTGCCAAAACTTATGTTCATTTTCTTGTTCAGCGCAGAAGAAGGTGGTGGCGGACGAGAGCGCAGCGAAGGAAGCCCTCTAGGTTGCGTATTCATGGGCGCAAAAGGACCTTGTCGATCTGGAGGGCACCGCTGTGGCCGCATGCCAAGAACTCGAGGGGGAAGGGGGCTCGTCTGGGAGCTCGGTGGCCAGCCACCTGCGATCCTTGGGCGGTCAGGTGGCCGAACGTTTCAAGAGCGCCTTCCACCTCGACGTTCAGAGGACCCTTGGCGTGGTGTCGACACACTACGTCATGGACCTCGAGCGGGTGGCGATGGGCTACTTCGTCGCGCCTGGCGTCGAGGGAGATGATGCGGAGGCTGCTCTGGAGCAGGCCGACGCCGCCGTTGAAGGTGCCGCCTCCGCCTTGTCTGTGCTGCTCGATGGCGATCTCCCCGACGCTGAAGATGATGCCGCCGAGGGTCCGAACGATGGGGAGGGTAACTTGTAGGAAGCCTGGGCCGTAGAGCCCATGTAAATGACTTAGTATTTTGTCTTAACCGTGTTTCTGTGCGAGAAAACTGGTTGATGTAAATTGACAGTGTGGCCGTTCGAGGCCTTGTGTATTCGTGCGCACCATTTTCTTTACTCCGTTTTCGTATTTTCGTATGTGACTTAGATAAACTTCTGCGAGGAATTTCGCATTCATAAGCAACTTAGGTGTAGGGAGGTGAGTGGGGATACCATATCCCAGAGGCGTAGGTGGTCCCATAGCTCGGCCAATCCTGTTCCATAGTTGCTTACGCCTTGCGTCCTTTTTTCTAAGTATACGAAAAACTTATGTACGAATTTTTTTCGAAAAACGGTGGCGTTTTTGGGGACGTTCGGGGGGAGCATAGTAGCCCCCGAGGGAGGCTTGGTTTTGCCGAGGGCAAAGCCAAGTGTACCTCGGTGTTTGTGCGTGTCCGAGCCCCTGAGGGTTCGGATAATTCCCAAAAAAAATAAGTAAAGCATACTCTTTATTGCTTCGGGAAATTCGAGATACAAGTACAAACTATATACAAATAGCTTGGAATTTCAAGGATAAAAGTGACGTAGCTGCTGAATAATCCAAGCATTGGTGAAGACTTCATCCTTCTCGTTAGCTAGCTTGTATGTGCCAGGCTTGAGCACTTCCGCAACAATGTACGGGCCTTCCCACGGCGGTGTGAGCTTGTGGCATACTCGGTTGTCTTGCCGAAGCCTCAGCACCAAGTCCCCTTTGCTGAGGTCTCGGTGTCGAACCCTTTTGCACTTGATATCGACGCAGAGACTGCTGGTATCGCGCTGAGTGTAGGAGTGCCACGTCTCTAGCTTCATCCACTTAGTCCAGTGAGTCCTCGCGGGCTTCCTGGTTCTGCTGCTCTTGATACGCCTTGAGCCTCAGGGACCCGTACTCCCAGGTCAGTGGGGAGGATGGCCTCAGAGCCATAGATGAAGAAGAATGGGCTGAAGCCCTGTTATCGCCATAAATTAATAGGTTAATTAATGGGCCGTGAGTGAGTTGGGCTTAATGAAGAAATTAAAGGAGGCTTATGAATCGGCTCCTGCGTGAGAGTTTGGGCCATGTGGGACATGTATCTTTAGATTTAGTTCAGTTTGAGTTAGAGATAGAGTCCGTATGGACACGTTAGTTTAGATTGTTGTCCAAGTCTCCGGACTATAAATATGTACTCTATGACATTTGTCAAGAAGAACGTCATCACGTTTTGCAAACAACAACTCTCGGCGCACCGCCACCCCTAATTCTAGGGTTTCGTCCAAGTAAGCGCCATGCTGCCCTGATCGCTTCTTGCGATTAGGGCAGCGTTGTTCTTACTTTTACCTTGGTATTACTCGTACTGAAACATTTTTTATGGCGAGTAGTGCTAGTTATCCTGATTTTTATAGCATGATTTTTAGTAGATTCATCGTGCTTTTGTTGCTTATCATCTACGAACATCATGTCATCTCTGCGCGATCATGTTTTAATCTTATACTAATTCTCGTTGCATAGAATTAGTCGCGTAGAGATGACACTCTGCTCCTTTTTATCTAGTAGATCTAATTTGTTATGGTTAGTTCTTATACTTAAGAATTGGCGTAATATCTGCTAGTTTAGGCCTTGCAAATGGGTTGGACGATCCGGCGACGTATTAGATGCTTTGCCTTGATCTTAATAGGGATTGATCCGTGAATCGGCTTTCGCTTGTTCTTAGGCCTCTTTTCTGGTCAAGGTTCGGTTATCTTTTACGCACGTTAGGCCTAACTACGTGTAGGATGTTCTGAATTAGTAGTGAAGCTTTTACCGTCGTGGATTAGATTAGCTAGATTTAATTGAAGCCGTTTTTTGCAGTTATTTGTCTTATCCATTACCATCTGGATATGCAGATCTAATCTGACACCGGGACTCGATCGGCTCTTTAAAGCCGATGCAAGAGTCGTCCCGGGGAGCCGACCACGGCTCGGACTAATGTTTACACGTGTCTGTGCTTGTAGGCAAATCGTCGAAGGCACGTTCGCACCCTCCTGATCGGGTATAGATCAGGTGGCATGCCCTGCATCTCCGGAAGCGACGGCGTGTGCTAGGATCTGGGCCGTTGACCAAGGGACCGGTTCCAGCCAGCGCCCCGGCTCCTCGTGTTGCCTGTCACTACTCGCCGGTGGGTTTTGACCGACAACACATTCTGGCACGCCCGGTGGGACACTCATCAGCAACAACGTCCACCGCCGGAATGACTCGACCTCAGAGCCAAGCGCCGATCACCAGCCCTGTCACGTATGAAGAGCTGACCCCGAGCACAAGCAGAAATACGATGAGGTCAAAGCTCAGTTCGAAGCCGATCTCATCGGCTCTTTCGAGAGGACCCGCAACCACGACATCAGGTGGAAGGGGTTCTTACCCGAAGGTGCTCTCGACAACGTTGACTTGTCCGTACCATCAGAGGAGCGCACCAGAGCCCTGCGCCAGGAGATGAACTACATGGTGGCTCACATGCTTCATCGGCACTCAGAAAGCCTGGTGAATGAGCTTGAGCGTGTGGCACATCGTGTCATCTAGGAGGTGATCAAGAACCAGTACTCCCCATCAGGACCAATCCTGGGGAGTCACAGGGGGAGGACTCACTTCAGTCTAGGCCGCCAATATCGTATTCGCTCACAAATCCAGGTCCGCAGGCTTTGCCGATCTACGTCGTCTACAAGATCGGCGGTGATCCCGGGGAGGGCCAGTTTCTGAACGAGCCGCCTAAGGAGATCCCGCACGGCTACATGTGCGTGTACATACCTGACAGCATCAGTCCAACGCGTGTGGGACATCTGGTGGGTATAGGAGCTTCAGGGGCAGATGCGGAGAAACAGGCATGGCTAGCGAAGTACGCTACCGGGCCGAGTGCTGAGCCCTCGGCCCCAGGAGTTCTTAGTGTGGATCATATCAGCGCAATACTAAGGGATCTGTTCGGCATTCGGCCCAAGAGAAAGGCGATCGGCTATTCCAAGCCGTACCCAAGCAAATACGATTTGATCCGTTACCACCAAAGTATCGGCTCCCGGAGTTCACCAAGTTCAGCGGGTCAGAAGGGGCCAGCTCCATCGAGCATGTGAGCCGATACCTAACTCAGCTCGGGATGATTTCGGTATCGGATCCTCTGAGGGTCCGGTTCTTCTGTCAGTCTCTCACGGGCTCAGCCTTTCGATGGTACACATCATTGGCCCCAGATTCGATCCGCACTTGGAGGCAGTTGGAAGATCAGTTCCACACCCAGTATCACTCAGAGGCTGCTGAAGCCGGGATTGCTGACCTCACCCAAGTCATGCAAAAGCGAGGGGAAAGTGTGTCAGAGTACGTGCAGTGCTTCAGAGAGGTTAAGAATCGATGCTACTCATCGCGCATCACAGAAAAGGAGGCAGTCGATTTGGCAGTTCTGGGGCTCGCTAAGCCGATCAAGGATCTGTCTTTTCAGTTGGAATTCACCTCTCTCGCGCACATGGTACAGAAGCTCGCGGCGTATGAACACTATCACCCTGAGTTGTACCAGGAAAAATTCAAGCGCCATGTGAATATGGCCCAACTAGATGATTCTGATGATTCTAGCAGGGACCAATAAGTGGCTGTGGCAGAGTGGACCCGGGGGGCAAACCCTGTCCCGTGCAAGTGGGTCAAATAGAAGGGGCTTGTGAAGGGCTTTGATTTTGACGTGGCCAAGGCAGAGCAGATATTCGACTTACTGCTCAAGGAAAAGCAGTTGAAGCTTCCAGAGAATCACAAGTTGCCAACGACGCAAGAGCTGCAGGGGAGGCTGTACTGCAAGTGGCACCACTCGTTCACCCATGCCACGAATGACTGCAAGGAGCTGCATCGGCAGATCCAATCGGCTATCGAGCAAGGCCGATTAATTCTGGCCCAACACACGATGAAGGTGGACAATCAACCATTCCCACAAGCTAACGTGGTGGAGCTGTCGGATGTTAGACCTGAGGGCCAGAACTTGGCGTTCCAGATTAACATGGCGGGACCCATGCGCCGCCGTGACGAGCAGAGGAAAGAGGCCGCTTCTGGCAAACGGCCCCAGGATGAAGACGGGCCGGAGCACCAACATGTTACTGAAGAACAAGTGCGTCACATCCGCAATCAACTCCCAGCTTCCAATCGGCTTCTGGAAAAATACCAGTATCAGTACAAGTTGCGCTGTTGTTATGAATCGGAAGAGGAGGAGTATGAGCACCGCACAGGGAGGACGCTGAGGAGGCGCCAGGCTATGCGTGACCACTGGCATTGCCCATTCTTCAGGTACTATTGGAATTCCGGCATGAGCCGATTGCCTACTATCGATGATTGCTTGGAGTGCAGGCCTCGGGGACGCCAGCCAGGCAAGACGTCGGTGTTCCAGCGCTTGGGGCCCAAAGCACGTCACGACGACCATATTGAGCGGCCATCCAGGGATGATCTTGAGCTAGAAGGGGAAGATAAGTATCATCGTCAACGATGGTGTCCTGACGGGCTCAGCCGCTCACAAAAGCGCAGAGTGCAGCACTTACGCAATCTCGAGGAGGCAAAAGCAAGGTACCTCGACGTGCTGAGGAAAGCGCGTCCGGATCTCGCGGAGCAAGTCAAGCACCCGCGAAGGGTGGAAAGGCACCCTCCAAGGAGGGAGTGGCGCCCCAAGCGGCCAAGAGCCGATGAAAAGCCATCGGCTGATGTGAATATGGTGTTCGTGCTCCCGTCGGAGTTTCGGGCGCCCCAACCGGAGGAATTGGCCGTCACGCAGCTGGATCTTGGCCCACAGCCGATCATCTTCGAGAAGCCCAAGGAGAAAAGCTACAAGCACCTGAAGGGATTATATCTCAAGGGCCTCATCGACGGCAAGCCTGTGAACAGGATGTTGGTCGACACTAGTGCCGCGGTCAATCTAATGCCGTACTCAGTACAGCGCCGATTGGGTCATTTTGCTGCTAATCTTATCAAGACCAATGTGATGCTCAATGATTTCAATGGCCAGCCGTCGGAGGCACAGGGCGTCCTCAATGTGGAGTTGTTAGTTGGCCGCAAGACCGTCCCAACCTCGTTCTTCATCGTCAACAGTAAGAGTACGTACACAGTGCTGCTTGGGAGGGATTGGATTCACACCAATTATTGTGTTCCTTCCACGATGCACCAGTGTTTGGTCCAATGGGATGGCGATGAAGTGGAGGTGGTCTGTGCAGATGACTCCAGTGAGGTTTCACTCGCAAACATGAACGCCTGGGACGCGGAAGGGCAAGAGCCGATCTCAGGGATCGCGCTGGAAGACTGTGATCGGATTGAAGCGACAAAAAATAGATCCACTGGCCTCACAGAATAAATACATCCTGGCACGCTACGGAGCCTAGCAGGTTTAGAGAGGCCGGTCCCAGCGACCGGCCCCAAAAAATAGACAATTCTTGTTTAGAGTCGAAACTGTTACATTGTGGACAGACTTTAGCTTGCTCTGGCAGTTGGTTAGTTAATGAGCCTTCAGTTTCGAGGGGTAATATAGAGACGGCCGGCCCGCACGATCGGCCAAAAATTTTCTTTTGTCATCTCCCCGCGTTTGCTGTCGACGTGGTAGATGATGACGAGTCGCCTGCGTCCACAGTCGATTTTACAGGCGACGGCAAGTTAGGGTACGGGTTTACATCAGCTGAAGATTTGGAGGAAGTTGATATCGGTCCCGGGGATAAGCCGCGACCAACATTTATCAGCAAGAAGCTAGACCCGAGCCTGCGTGAGTCGATGATAGCACTGTTGTGGGAATACCGGGATTGTTTCGTGTGGGATTATACTGAAATGCCTGGTCTGGATAGAAGCATCGTCAAACATCGGCTCCCGCTTAATAATGGATTTCGGCCGTTTCAACAACGAGCAAGGCAGATGAAGGCTGAAGTCCTGGAGGAGGTCAAGAAAGAGGTGCAAAAAATGTTGGACGCATGATTCATCATGCCATGTAGGTATGCAGAATGGATCTCCAGTGTGGTCCCTGTACAGAAGAAGGATGGCCGATGGAGAGTCTGCGTGGATTTCAGAGACCTCAACAGAGCGACGCCAAAGGACGAATATCCGATGCCCGTGGCAGAAACATTGATCAACGCCGCTGCCGGTCACAAAATGCTGAGCTTTATGGATGGTAACACCGGCTACAACCAGATCTTCATGGCCCTAGAGGATATAAGCAAGTCCGCGTTCAGAGTACCAGGCGCGGTCGGCTTGTTCGAGTACTTGGTTATGACCTTTGGATTGAAAAATGCCGGCACAACGTATCAACGCGCCGTGAATTACATTTTTCATGATCTTATTGGCAAGCTAGTAGAAATCTACGTTAATGATGTCGTGGTCAAATCCACATCGGTAGGGGGCATCTGGAAGATTTGCGTAAGGTTTTGGAGTGGACTCGGAACTTTGGGCTCAAAATGAACCCGAAGAAATGTGCCTTTGGCGTATCGGCTGGTCAGTTCTTAGGATTCCTGGTACATGAGTGAGGAATCGAGATCGGCTTGAAGAGTCAAGAAGCGGTAAAGACAATGAAGCCGCCTACTACGAAGAAGGAGTTACAGAAGCTCATCGGCAAAATCAACTTTGTTAGACGATTTATCTCCAATCTGTCTGGGCGTATCGAGCCGTTCATGGGTCTGGTGAAGATCAAGTCCGAGGATGAGTTTCACTGGGGGGCAGAACAGCAGCAGGCTCTTGATGAAATCAAGGAATATTTGTCGAAGACTCCAGTATTGGTTTCGCCTCAATAGGATAGGCCTTTCTACGTGTACCTGTACGTGGGTGACACTTCCATCGCCTCGGTTCTGATTCAGAAACATGACGATCAGGAGAGGGTTGTCTTCTACCTCAGCAGGCACATGTTGGACACCGAGACCAGGTATCCTGAGATTGAAAAGCTTTGCCTTTGTTTATTCTTTACATGTACAAAGCTTCGACATATTTTGCTCTCGGCAGAAACGATCGTAATATGTAAATCGGATGTCATCAAGCATATGCTGTCGGCTCCTATTCTAAAAGGCCGACTAGGAAAATGGATGTTTGTGTTGTCAGAATTCGATATCCGATATCAACCTACAAAGACAGTCAAGGGATAGGCACTGGCGGATCTCATTGCAGACAGGGTCAACACTGATGTGTCTGCACTTTTTGTACGTGCCTGGGCCATGTTTTTCGACGGATCGGCTTGTGATGATGGGTGCCTGGGCCATCTTTTGGTATCGCCTCGTGGGGCGACTTATTCTTTTTCCATCAGAATGGCTACTCCATGCACCAATAATTTAGTAGAGTATGAGGCCGTTCGCAAGGGGATGGAATTACTCCTGAAATCTGGTGCAGAAGCAGTGGAAATATTTGGGGATTCGAAACTGGTGATTTCTCAGCTCACGGAAGAATATAAATGTGAGAGCGAGCTTCTTTTTCCGATATGGATGCAGTGCTGTGCGTTGATGTCACAATTCAGGTACATTAATTTCCACTGGATACGAAGGACTTTGAACAGTGAAGCCAATGACTTGGCACAGATGGCTTCCGGATACAAGGAAACAGCCGATGGGGTCGATGTAGAGGTTCAGTTTCTAGAACCTGGAGACTGGAGAGCCGATATCTTCAATTATTTGAAGGATTCGGCTCGGGGGGGCACCTAGAAGGATAAGACTGAAAGCTATGAAGTATGTTCTGATAGGGGACGACATGTTGTACAGGACTTTGGAAGGACTGCTGCTTAAATGTTTGGGGCCTTCGGAGTTGAATCGGCTCTTGCATGAGGTTCATGAAGGAGCCAGCGGTACTCATCAATCGGCTCATAAGATGAAATGACTGATTAGATGATCGGGATATTACTAGCCTACCATGTTTGAGGATTGCTTTAAATATTACAAGGGATGTCAGGCATGTCAGAGATTCGGCAAGATTCAGATGGTGCCGGTATCAGTAATGAATCATGTCATTAAGTCATGGCCGTTCAGGGGTTGGGCCATGGATATGATTGGCCAGATTAACCCGCCATCTAGCAAAGGTCACCAATGGGTGTTAGCTGTCACGGATTATTTCACAAAATGGGTGGAGGCGGTACCCATGAGGTCAGTGGCATCGAAAGATGTGATCAGTTTCGTTAAAGAGCACATCATTCATAGGTTTGGGATTCCTCAGACCATTACGACCGATGGAGGATCGGTCTTTATATCGGAGGAATTTAGAAAGTTTGCCGATGACACGGGGTTCAAGCTGATCAGATCATCCCCATATTATGCCCAGGCTAATGGACAGGCTAAAGCATCCAACCAGAGCCTTATCAAGCTGATCAAAAGGAAGATCGATGAATGTCCTAGGCGCTGGCATGATGTAACACCCGGTTTATAAAAGGACATAAACCGAGCAATCATATACGTGCCAGGATCAAGTCACACGTATATACAATAGAATGAACAGTATATCACAGCACATATCACGTAAAAAGATATATTAAAGCGAGTACGAATGTTATTTATTACATTAATGACAAAATGTCTGATACAGCGGAAGCGTAAAGTATAAGTACGAAACTCGAAAGCTGGGCGCTACAGGGACGTCGACTGGGAGACGAACGCCTAGAAGTCCTCGTACTCCTGGTAGCTCTGAGTGAACTCCCTCGCGTCGGCAGGAACTGAGCAGCAGTAGAGTATCCCCAAAAGAACAAGAGGAAAAAGTGTAGAGGAGGCAAGGGTGAGTACACAACTCGTACTCAACAAGTATAACATAAACTATGAGGCTCTAAAGTTGG
This sequence comes from Panicum virgatum, assembly GCF_016808335.1. Lineage (NCBI taxonomy): Eukaryota > Viridiplantae > Streptophyta > Magnoliopsida > Poales > Poaceae > Panicum > Panicum virgatum. The sequence continues at coordinate 45,130,317 of NC_053153.1, read as the reverse complement.
CTGACTCAACTACATTAGCTTTTAAGTCTTGGCAAAGTTTTATTACAGCTATTTACTACAAGTTGATGAATTACCACAACCCAATTACATAGTAATTAATCAGAATTAATTATGATACTACTGAGAACCAAACCAAACCAACCACCCGGGAAAACCCTCCTAACCAAAGGAAGATAACCCCACTAATCAAAAGGAGGATCTGGGCCGCTCATGACCGTGAGCACGGCTAGTATACCAGTTTTACACTCTGCAAAGGTTGCACATCTTTACCCACAAGTCGTGAGCTACGCTAGTTGTTCATCACACTTCCTTAGGTGAGATGACTAGTAAACTCACTACGAGGCCGTTACAAAGGACCATGTTGGTAAGGGGTAACCGCTAAGGATTCAGGCAATGCAACGATGGTGCCCACCTCGAGAGGGTACAAGATAACACAGACCAAGCCTCGTAGCGCAGGGACCATTGAAGCTCGACCCCCCTCTTGCCCCGTCGGTAAGTTACTCCCGAACCAAAATGACCTAATTAGTAAGCCAATACCATCCCATTCCAATCTTGTGGTAGCGCTGTTGTCCCAGGTTGTCGCTCTATGAACCGGTCCTTATGGAGAGTGGCCAACCCAGCAGTAAGCACCGTGCTGGCCCCCTAAACCATGTTTCTAGAAAAACTCATTTTAACGAGACGTGAGCCACTCAAACGGGCCACTCCCAGAATTAAGTTGCATATTCCATTAATCAAATTAATTAAAAAGGACCATTATGTGTGAGAGCGCAGCAACCTAGCACAACTAACCAAAATGCAACCCAAGGGATATATAAAGGATATAAACTGGCTAGGAAAATCCTTATAGGCATACAGTATTAAAATGCAGTATGAAAATGTATTTAAAGTGATAGGTGTTGTTCATGTTATACTTGCCTTCCTCAAACTGTTCCTGCTACTCAAACTGCTCAAAGGAAGGTGGCTGCTCCGAGTATTGGTGCTGGTGCTCCTCCGGTAGCTCAACGTCTACTCACGAACACATGACCAAAAACAAGGCAACAACATAAACATACATGCAAACAAAGGCTAACACTAAGAAACATTACAATAATACATAAAAATAGCAAACAAAACTAAGCTAGAACTGTTCTACGCATTACAATGATCGCGTGGACATAAAGAACGCCTAAAACGGAGCTAGAACGCGAAAACTAGGCCTAAAACAAGATCCAGGGACCTATCTGCGAGAAAAACTGAGCTACAGGGGGGTCTGGGCAAAAAACCAGGGACTTAAACATAATTAACCTATAGATCCAGGGGCTAACGCACAAAACTGCACGTCCAGGGATGGCGGGTTCAATTTCTGGAGAGCTTAGGGTTTAAAACGTAAAAGAAGGGGCTTAACTGGAATTACTTTTGAACTAGGATGGACTGCGGGTTGATTTCCAGAAAACCTAGGGGCTCTTTAGCAAAAGTGTCAGGGCGAAGGGGTATGTTTAGATCTGATCCGCTGAATCTCGATCCGGCGGCTCAGATCTGATGGGCTCTGGATCTAATCGGGACCATTGGCCTCAGATCGGATGGCTCAGGGCCATCGCGGGCAACAGCGGCGGCGGAGCTCGCCGGGGAACCAATTCCCGCGGCGGCGCGCAGCAGGGTTTGCTGGAGTTCGGCGTTTCCAGGGTTCTAGGGCTCGGTTCAGGGTGCGATTTGGCCGAAGAGCACGAGCGCGGGATGGGTGATCCACCTGGACACCTAAAACGGGACTTCCGGGCTTGGACGGGAGTGCGCCACGGCGAACATCGGGGCTGCGCGGCGGCGGAGCACCGGCGAGTGGTGCGCCGGCACCTAGAGGTGCTACCAGCTACGAAAATTAGCGCAAAGGATCAGGGAAGTCTCGGAGGTGCTCACCGAAGCTTGGAAACGGTCGATGTGGCCGTGCAGAGGGGAGACGTCGACGGCCGGTGGCGGCGCACGGGCGGAGCTCGGGGACGGGGTCAAAGGAGGGCGTCTCCGGCTTCTGGGTCCATCGAGGAGTCGCGGGGTTGTGCTGCGGAGGTGAAGAGGGGGTCAGACGAGCCGGAGAGCCATCGGCGGCGAGGAATCGCTCGGAAATGAGCTCACCTGCGGCGGCGATGTCGGGAGACAAATCCGGCGAAACGCGGGCCGAGCTCGAGACAAAAGAGTTCAGGGATGTTCCTGGTGCACGGGCAAAGCCGCTGCGGTGGTTTGCGGAGGTTCCGGTGTGGCGGGGCGGCGAGAGCACGGCGGCGCAGGAGTTCCGTGCGGTGGAGCAGAGGCGGGGCGTGTGGGTTGGGGTTGCAGGCGGCGGCTGTGGTGTGGGGTCATGGGGGCGCAAAGAAGGCTAGGGTGGCGTTTAAAGGAGGGCACCGGGATGTCGGCGTGCGGGCCGTTGGGCACGCGGGCGAGTGTCATGGCGAGGATCACGGGAGGAGACCGGTGCGCGAGCGGAGGGTGCGGGAGGAGGGAGGAGGGGCCGACAGGTGGGGCCGGGCGTCCAGAGAGAGAAGCGGGCGCGGGTTGACGCGGCGTGGGAGCGGGGCGTTTGCTGGGCCAGGTGAGCGGTGTTGGGCCATGCGGGGCGAGCGGGCGGGAAGGAAGGTTGAGCGGCTGGGCTGCTGGGCCGCGGGGAAAGGAATTGGGCCGCCAGGTTTGGGCTGCCTAGGTTGGGCTACTGAGGTTTTGGCCGGATTGGGTTTTCATCTGGGTTTTCTAATTCCTTTCCTTTTTTCTACTCGAGCCAAAACTCGAATCTATTTGAATTCAAAATGAATTTGAATTCAACTCCTATGCATTCAAACAAAATAAAGCCATGCACCAGCATGAATGCAACAACAAGTTTTACCTAGAAAAATTTTAATTACTTATGAGAGAAAATTAATTTAAATGCAAGTCTAAGCATACAAAACCTTAGAAAATTAAATAAAGCCAATTAAATTTATTATTAAAAGCTGAAATTTAAATTAGGGTGTTACAGACCCTACCCCCTTATAGGAATCTCGTCCCCGAGATTCAGCTGAACTGGCTAGCAAAGAGATCTGGATATGTCTTCCTCAGCTCATCTTCTTGCTCCCATGTAGCCTCAGCTTCACTGTGATGACTCTACTGAACTCTGCACATCTTGATGCGCTTGTTCCGTGTGACCCTCTCTGATGTCTCCAGAATCTTCACCGGATGCTCAATATAGGTTAGATCTTCCTGCATATCTAACCCATCCAGTGGTGCCTGCTCCTCAGGTACTCGCAGACACTTCTTCAGCTGAGAAATATGGAAGACATCATGAACTCCGGAGAGGTTGGTAGGCAACTCCAGGCGATAAGCAACTTCGGCTTTCCTCTCTAGCACCTTGAATGGGCCAATATACCGAGGTGCTAGCTTCCCTTTCACATTAAACCTGCGGATTCCTCTCATCGGGGACACCTTCACATATACATAATCATCAACACTGAAGGTCAGGTCCCTCCGTTTACCATCTGCATAGCTTATGCCTACTCTGTGCAATCCTCAGATTCTCCCGCACAGTCTGTACCATCTACTCTGCATCTTTTATAATGTCAGGGCCAAAGAGCTGCTTCTCACCAATCTGATCCCAAAAAAGAGGAGTCCTGCACTTTCTGCCATACAATGCCTCGAACGGGGACTTCTTCAGACTGTCCTGGTAGCTGTTGTTGTATGAAAACTCAGCATACGACAAGCACTTATCCCAACTAGTACCATACTGAATGGCACAAGCTCTTAGCATATCCTCGAACACTTGGTTGGTTCTCTCCGTCTGCCCATCCGTCTGAGGATGATAGGCGGTACTGAAGCGCAGTTTCGTATCCAATGAATCATGGAGATGCTCCCAGAACCGTGAAGTGAACTGAGATCCTCTGTCAGATATGATCTTATTGGGCACACCATGCAAATAGACAATCCGAGAGATATACAACTCTGCAAGTTTAGCACCGGAGTAAGTAGTGTTTACTGGAATAAAGTGAGCAACCTTCGTCAGATGATCCACTACTACCCATATAGAGTTGTACCCTTTTTGAGTACGAGGCAATCCAACAATGAAGTCCATAGTGATCTCCTCCCATTTCCACTCTGGAATCTTCAATGGCTGTAGCAGACCTGCTGGCCTCTGATGCTCAGCCTAGACACGTTGACAAGTGTCACAAATAGCCACGTACTCTGCCACTGAACACTTCATCCCATACCACCAGAAGCGTTCCTTGAGATCATAGTACATCTCGGTACTGCCCGGATGAATAGAGTAAGCTGTATCATGAGCCTCACTCAAAATCAACTTTCTGAGATCCTTCACATCTGGCACACAGATCCGGTTCTTGTACCACAAGGTACCCTGATCATCCTCTCTAAAATGAGGAGCCTTGCCCTTCTTGAGCAACTCATGGATCTCCTGCACCTTCTCATCTTCCTTCTGATGCTGCCGGATCTCTGCCTCTAGAGTGGGCACTGCCTCGAATGTTGCACTCGAAGTATGATGCAAGAAACCCAGACTCAACTGCTCAAACTCCTCACATAACTCTGGAGGCATCTAGAAAGCAACGGCCATGTTGACACAGCTTCTTCTGCTCAGAGCATCTGCCACAACATTGGCCTTACCCGAATGATAGTGAATCTCCAGATCATAATCCTTGACCAGCTCTAACCATCTCCTCTATAGCATGTTCAGCTCATTCTGCATGAAAATATACTTGAGGCTCTTGTGATCAGTGTAGATATCACACTGCTGCCCATACAAGTAATGCCTCCAAATCTTCAAAGAATGCACAACTGCGGCTAACTCAAGATCATGAGTGGGATATTTCAGCTCATGCCGACATAACTGCCGTGAAGCATAAGCAGTCACTCTACCCTCCTGCATCAGAACACAACCAATACCATCCTTCGAAGCATCACAGTACACCGTGAACCTCTTGCTTTGGTCTGGCAGAGTAAGGACTGGCGCCGTAGTCAACCTCTTTTTTAGTTCATCAAATGCCATCTGACGCTCATCAGTCCATATGAATGCTGCATTCTTCTCTAGCAAAGAAGTCAAAGGCTTCGCGATCTTGGAGAAATTCTCAATGAACCTCCGATAATATCCTGCTAAGCCCAAGAATGACCGGACTTCCTTCACCGTCTGCGGTGTCTCCCACTCAAGCACATCCTTAACCATGCTTGGATCAACTGCAATACCTCCCTTGGAGATGACATGACCGAGGAACGGAACCTCGTCAATCCAGAACTCGCACTTGCTGAACTTAGCATACAGCTGATGCTCCCTCAATCTCAGCAACACGAGCCTCAGATGAACTTCATGTTCTGCCTCTTACTTGGAAAAGATCAGAATATCATCAAGGAAGATCACCATGAAGACATCTAGATAATCCATGAAAACCATGTTCATCAAGTGCATGAAGAAAGCCGGGGCATTAGTCAACCCAAAGACATGACCGTGTACTCATACAGCCCGTACTTGCAGGTGAATGCCGTCTTCGGAATATCCTCAGGACGAATCCTCAGCTGAAAATACCCCGAACGCAGATCAATCTTGGAGAATACACGAGCACCTCAAAGCAGATCAAACAGATCCTCAATACGGGGCAGTGGATGCTTGTTCTTAATGGTAACTGCGTTCAGATCCCGATAATCGATGCACATTCTATTCGAGCCATCCTTCTTATCTACTAGCAACAATGGAAAAGCCCAAGGAGAAAAGCTACGACGGATATAGCCCTTGGCTAGCAACTCATCAATAGTCTTCTTGACTTCCTCAAGCTCTATAGGTGCCATACGGTAGGGCCGCTTTGCAATAGGAGCCGTGCCAGGCAAGAGATCAATAGAAAACTCAATGTCGCGTTCAGGCGACATACCTGGCAAATCATCCGGGAAGACATCCGGGAATTTAGACACCACGCGAATACCATCCGTGGGTCTAGCCTCCATCTGATGAAGAAACCCCGAGGGCTCTGAAGCACTGACTGTCACCTCTTGGCCATCAGATGCTGACAACTGAACTGCCCGTTGAGCACAATCAATTCTGACTCCCCACTTGGCAAGAGTATCCATTCCCAGAATAACATAAATACCCTTGGTGTCTAGCACCCTCAGATCAGCACTGAACGTTGCCCCCCTTATGGCTATATTGACTCGGGGGCAAACAATATGGGATCTCAACTCCCCTCCCGGTGAAGAGATTAGCAGACACTTTTTTAATACAGTGGTAAAGAAACTATGCTGCTCAACATATGACTTTGTGATGAATGAATGAGTAGCACCAGTATCGAAAAGCACTGTAGCTGGATGGGAGTTGACCATGAACGTACCAATAACCACGTTAGGAGCCTCGGCCGCTGACTCGGACGTCACGTGGTTCACTCTGCCCTGTGCTGGCGTCCTGGGCTTAGCTGGGCGCCCCTGCTGTCCTGCCTGCGCCTTCCGGGGGCAAGAGTTGGCGTAGTGCCCCGGCTGGCCATAGTGATAGCTGGGCTGCTGGGCCGCGGGGAAAGGAATTGGGCCACCAGGTTTGGGCTGCCTGGGTTGGGCTACTGAGATTTGGGCCGGATTGGGTTTTCATCTGGGTTTTCTAATTCCTTTCCTCTGTTCTATTCAAGCCAAAACTCAAATCTATTTGAATTCAAATTGAATTTTAATTCAACTCCTATGCATTCAAACAAAATAAAGCCATGCACCAGCATGAATGCAACAACAAGTTTTACGTAGAAAAATTTTAATTACTTGTGAGAGAAAATTAATTTAAATGCAAGTCTAAGCATATAAAACCTTAGAAAATTAAATAAAGCCAATTAAATTTATTATTAAAAGCTGAAATTTAAATTAGGGTGTTGCACATGAGGTGTTGTTAGAGGCTTTGTGGGCATATCGTATTTCGTGTCACGGATCCATCAAGACACCACCATACCATCTGGTCTACGGTCAAGACGCTGTGTTGCCATGGGAGATCACGGCCGGATCAAGGCGTGTTGAGTTTCAGAATGATCTATCGGCTGAAGAATATGTAGCCTTGATGAGCAATAATGTGGAGGATCTTACATAGCTAAGACTTTGGTCACTTGAGAAGATCAAGAAAAACAAGGCTCAAGTTGCTCGTGCATACAACAAAAATGTCAAGCCGAAAGAATTCCGGGTTGGAGACCTAGTTTGGGAGGTAGTGCTACCATTGGGAACTAAAGACAGGAAGTACGGTAAGTGGTCTCCTACTTGGCATGGACCGTACAAGGTTGATCAGGTCCTACCTGGAAATGCGTACATGCTTGAAGAATTAGATGGTGTCAAGTTTTCTGTAGCCGTCAATGGCCAACACCTCAAGAAATATTTTCCGAGCATGTGAGAAGGCGACTCACAAGAGCCGATGAGATCCATCTGGCTGCATTATAAAAGGCCAACACGTTGAGTTGGCCAGTAAAAAAAATGAGATAGGCCAACACGTTGAGTTGGCCAGTAAAAAAAAGGCAAAAGTGAGAGAGTCCAACACGTTGAGTTGGCCAGTAAAAAAAAGAAAAAGTCAGAGAGGCCAACACGTTGAGTTGGCCAGCAAGTAAAAATTATATGAGAAGCAAGGCAGCCGATGTGTAACCATCGACTTAAGAAGTTTTTAATAGATACGAGTTTCAGTTTAATAGGCAATATTAAATGTTTTCTGAATTATTCTACTAGTTCAGGAATCCTTCTATGGCATGGATGGCTTCTGCGCGTATGGCGTCGGCTCTTGCTATGACTGCTTCATCGTCTTTGTCATCGCCCGTTACTATCTGTTGACTCAAGGTGTTGATTTCTGCAAACTCTGCCCGTATTTGCTCGGTTATTTCTTGGGCTTCTTGCTTGGAGTTTGCAATCGAGGCTTTCTCCTCTTGGATCAGTCTATGTGTGGTGCGGACTTTTTCTTCGAGTTCTGCCAGTTCTTTCTCTAGGAGGCTGAGTCGCCTTGTACTCGCTGAGATATCGGCTTTGGCATCCAGAGTTGCCTTCTTCTGGTTTAGCATCTTGCACTTTTCAGTGATGTCGGCTTTCAGAGGAATTTGAGAATGCCTTAGTTCTATCCTCTGTTGCGCTGCTTTCACCTCTGCCCGAAAGAAGGGAAGATGGCCGGCTGGCCAGAGCTTGATCCAAAGTGAGTCTGGAAGCTGGGATTCTATCTGCTCGAGGACTTTCTGTATTTTGCTGGAGTCATCGACCAGGGTACTGATTGGAGCAGATAGCAGATTTTTGATGTGTTGAAGCTGATCCATGAGGTCAATCGGCTGCTGTGGTGGTGGTACCTTCTCTCCAGGGGCGATCAGACCCAATGATGCTGGGTCAAAGGAGAGCAAATCTGAAATATTGAAGCCCTGTGGAGATATCAGAGTTAGTTTTGGAAGCAAGGCATATCAACAGAGTTATCGGCTGATTTAGAATTGGCTCATGCGGTGTTACCTGTTGTGAGGAAGAAGCGATGGTCGGTCCGAGTGTGATCGGCTCAGTTGGGGCAACAACGGCGACATCGACTGTTGTAGTTTCTTCGCTGCGAATTTCTGCTGGGATGATGGGTGGTTCTCGCTGTTCTTGGACTTCAGTTGTTCTAGTATCGACTTCATGAGCGGCGGTTCTCTGTTGTGATGGGCTTCCAGTGCTAAGGATGTCTTCAGCTGTGTCCTGGAGGAAAGATTACAATCAACCAGAGTACATGTGCAAAAGAAAGGAATTTTTCAGAAAAAGTTTCGGAGAGTGAATTACCTGGTTGGTATTGGATTCTGATCGATCTGAGGGAGGCTGTGCTGTCTTCTTGATGATTCGTTGTGTGAAGATCTTCCTTTTCTTAGTTGGGACTCGGGGGGCAACACTTCCAGAGATTTGTCTCCGCTTAGAGGCCGACTGGGGTGAGTCTGGCTGAACAGTCATTATCACTTTCTTCATTGGCGGTGATCCTTTGCAAAAAAGAACATCAGGGGCGGTTGGGAGAAAGTGGAATGGCTCCCCGTTACTGGTCATGGGTTCTGGACCATTTTGTTGCTGTAAAAAGGTGAGCCAGGTTTAGAAAGAATAGGCGCCTGGATCCAGTACCTCTGCCTCGAGGATTGTATATTCAGGATCAATTTTTTGCAGTAGAGGGCCTAAAGCTCTTCTGAATACATGAGTTTTCCACATTCCCCACCATGTGTTAAAGCCGGTTGACGAGGGAGTAAAGGATAGATCAGCTGGTATTGGAATGTGGAGATTGTCAAACATGCTGTAGCATCTTGAACTGGTAAGACCGTCAGGTAGATTGGCTCTACTCTCCACCAAGTGGTGAATATGGAAGTGGGGAGGGACTTGTCCTAGGCCGAATTGCCGAGCTGCTATGACTGGTTGATAGGTTTCATAACCTGGTTTGATGATTCTGTTGGAAGTGCTTATGCCGACAGGAAGAAAGCCAGGTCGGATCATTAGAGAATATAGATGCCGAGTGCTATTGTCATCGGCAAAGCTATCTAGCCTGAAGGTAGTTGGGTTCTCAAAGGCTTCAGATTCAGTGAATGGAAAGTAGAGGGGATTCTCTAGGCCTTTGTAGAAAATTCTACACCATTTTGCTGCATCTGTTGAGTTCAGTTTACTGCCAGGGAGGCTGAATAGGGTTTGGCCATAGCTGGTGCATCTAATTGGCTTGCCATTCTCGTCAGGGAAGGAATTCTTGGCGAGGCTTTGAAAGTTTGGAATCTGGTGCTGGAAGTAGAGTTGTGCCCATAACTGAATGAACCACCAAGGACCACCAGTTCTGAGTTTCCTTTGGCTGAGCAAGCTAGTTGTCATCAAATGGAGACATCTGTATGTTTCTCCGAGGAAAAGCTTGCCTAGGCTGGTGCGGTTGCCATGGGCCATATGGTAAGCCAAAGGAAGATAATTCTTGGTTGGGGCTAAGGAAGGACCATAGAAGATGAAATGTTCTAACCAAAGATTTAGAAAGGCTGTGTGTTCCTTTTTACCTACTGGACCTTTTGTTTTCATGTGCTGGTTCATGTAAGTGCTCCAGTTTGTGCAGTCTGTTTTAGATGAAAGTTTGAAGGGGACTTCTACCATTCTGTGAGCTGCAGGATCAGGGGACCTAATGTCTAGGCCAGTAATCATGGTAACATCCAGCAGAGTAGGGGTCATGGGTCCTTGACCAAAGAGGAAACAGTTCAGAGCGTCGGACCAGAAATAGCCGATGGTCTTCAGAAGATTTTCATCTTTATCTAGGGGGATAATGATAGACTGAGTGCATCAGCTATGTTGAGTTCTTTCCACAAGGGCATATAGGTTTTTGCTACTCTGCTATACCATATAATCCAGCTTTCAGGTGGATTAGTCCAGGCTCTTAAGCAGTCAGCCCAGGAATTTAAATTGATGTCTTGACTCATGAAAGGGATTCTATTTGCTTCACAGGAGATCAGATCCGTGGGATTTTCATAAGCTCATGGACCAAGAAAAAAGGAGTTGAGATTGGAAGGATGCGGCAAAAGGATGTCTGAAGCCTGGAGTTTTAAAAAAATTCAGAAATTTGTATATGGTGTCATATTTCATAGCTTAATTTATTCGGAGGATTGATGAGCTGAAAAAAGTTGAAAGGATGGGCTGAATATTACCTTCAGGCCGAAGATTGCCGTGTTGATGTTTGGAGATCTAGCTATTTGAGCTTCAGAGTCCGCCATGGTTCAGATCTACTAACTTAGGGTTTGGTTGTTTTGCGGGCTCTGGTTCAAGTTTTGGATGCTGTGAGTTTTCGTTCAAACTTATGAAGCGGGATTCTCGAATTGCGCTCGGATTTGGAATATCTGTTTCGAGTTAGGTTCAAAGTGGAGGTGATGTTCTGTTCTTATACTGGTTGCTTCCAATTTTGAATTCCGTCGGCTCTTGGTTATTGGTAAAGCTCGATGCGGTGCCATCGGCTTTTGGAGGGTTGTCCGAGCAAGAAACTAAGAGATGAGGGACTTTATTCATTAAAGGAAAGTCTTTACAAGGGAATCCTTCGGCTCAATCTATGCTACAGTACTACTCCTACAGTACTTCCTACCACCCGTAGGTGCCTAATGCCTACGGCGCTTGGGGTTTCGCGTCGGCACGTCTCCGCCGCTGCTGTCGTCGTCGTCGTCGTCGCTGCCGCTGCTCTTGTCGGCGCTGCTGCCGTTGCTGGCTTCGTCGTCGCCGCTCCAGCCGCCGCTGCCGCCATCATTATTTTCCTTGCTTTCCTCCTCGGAGGAGCCAAGGAACCGGAAGGCCCTTTCGGCCATCGGGTCCTCCTCAACAGAGGAGGAGTCGATTTCTTCTTCCGAGGAGGAGTCGGCTCCGTCTTAGGAGAAGCAATCGTCACTGTTCTCCTCCGGCTCTTCCTGGAACAGGAGCCGGAGGTCATCATCGTCGGTCTTGGGTTCGTCATCCTCGGAAATGACTTCGAAGTCGAACTCCTCTACGTCCCAATGCAGAGGAGCGAGTGCCTCGTGCGCCGCTGTCGGATCATACTCCGGCGTCGGTTCCCGGCTCTCAGAGATGGGGTCGAGGGAAGAGGCAGAGTGAGTTGGGCTTAATGAAGAAATTAAAGGAGGCTTACGAATTGGCTACTGCGTGAGTGTTTGGGCCATGTGGGCCATGTATCTTTAGATTTAGTTCAGTTTGAGTTAAAGATAGAGTCCGATATGGACACATTAGTTTAGATTGTTGTCCAAGTCTCCGGACTATAAATATGTACTCACTGACATTTGTCAAGAAGAACGTCATCACGTTTTGCAAACAACAACTCTCGGCGCACCGCCACCCCTAATTCTAGGGTTTCGTCCAAGTAAGCGCCATGCTGCCCTGATCGCTTCTTGCGATCAGGGCAGTTTTGTTCTTGCTTTTACCTTGGTATTACTCGTACTGAAACGTTTTTGATGGCGAGTAGTGCTAGTTATCCTGATTTTTGTAGCATGATTTTTAGTAGATTCATCGTGCTTTTGTTGCTTATCATCTACGAACATCATGTCATCTCTGCGCGATCATGTTTGAATCTTATACTAATTCTCGTTGCATGGAATTAGTCGCGTAGAGATGACACTTTGCTCCTTTTTTATCTAGTAGATCTAATCTGTTATGGTTAGTTATTATACTTAAGAATTGGCGTAATATCTGCTAGTTTAGGCCTTGCAAATGGGTTGGACGATCCGGCGATGTATTAGATGCTTTGCCTTGATCTTAATAGGGATTGATCCGGGTATCGGCTTTCGCTTGTTCTTAGGCCTCTTTTCTGGTCAAGGTTTGGTTATCTTTTACGCACGTTAGGCCTAACTACATGTAGGATGTTCCGAATTAGCAGTGAAGCTTTTACCGTCATGGATTAGATTAGCTAGATTTAATTGAAGCCATTTTTGCAGTTATTTGTCTTATCCATTACCATCTGGATATGCAGATCCAATCTGACACCGAGACTCGATCGGCTCTTTAAAGCCGATGCAAGAGTCATCCCGTGGAGCCGACCATGGCTCGGACTAATGTTTACACGTGTCTGTGCTTGTAGGCAAATCGTCGAAGGCACGTTCGCACCCTCCTGATCGGGTATAGATCAGGTGGCACGCCCTGCATCTCCGGAAGCGACGGCGTGTGCCAGGATCTGGGCCGTTGACCGAGGGACCGGTGCCAGCTAGTGCCCCGGCAGCCTCCCGGCTCCTCGTGTTGCCTGTCACTACTCGCCGGTGGGTTTTGACCGACAGCAAGCCCGTGGCTCTGTTTGGGGTCGTTCTCAGGCTCCAAATAACCGAGGGTATCTCCGTGAGCCACCTCCGGCCAAACTTGTTCAGTTTGTTGAAGATTCTTCGATTGAGGCCTTGTAAAATCATGCCGTTGGCGCGCTCCACTTGGCCATTCGTCTGTGGGTGCGCTACAGCCGACCAATCCACACGTATGTGATAGTTGTCGCAGAATGCCAAGAACTTCTTGCCTGTGAACTGGGTGCCATTGTCGGTGATGATCGAGTTTGGAACCCCGAACCTATAGATGATGTCGGTGAAGAACAGCACGGCTTGCTCAGACTTGATCTTACCGATGGGTCGAGCCTCGATCCACTTGGAAAACTTGTCGATCGCCACCAACAAGTGGGTGAAGCCCCTGGGCACTTTCTACAAAGGGTCAGTTGGATCCATGCCACTACAATTTCACGATTTTTGATTTCATGTTGAAATCGATGCCATTGAGTGGCATGATTTTCAATGTGAAACCCAATTTCACGGAGTTGTGGTGGCATGAATCGAATTTTCCCTTCTACAAAGGCCCGATAAGGTCCAGCCCCCACACGGCGAACGGCTATGTGATGGGGATGGTTTGTAGAGTGTGAGCCGGGAGGTGTGTCTTCCAGGCGTAGAATCCCTACCGGAACGCATTGCCCGCGAGGGTCCGAGGCGCCGCGTGGTGACTGCAGATTACGGCGTGGAAGTCCCGGATCAGCTCCTTGCCCTCTGGGATAGGAATGTAGCACTACAGAACGCCCGAGGGACTGCACTTGTACAGCTCGTCATCGACCAAGACAAAGGACTTGGCCCGCCTGGCAAGGCGCCGCGCCTGAGCGCGGTCCGAGGGTAAGACCCCTCGGATCATCCAGTCGAGGTACTGGGCACGCCAGTCACGTGGAGGTGGGTCCTTATCAATCTCCATCGCTTCAACCTCATCTGCTGAGGAGGTCTCGGCTTCCGTGTCCATGGCCTCGGACGCCTCCGTCGAGGTGTCTTCAGCCGAGGGCTCGGTGGTCGCAGCCCCCGAGGGTTCGGGTGCCGCTCCGATGGCTTCCACTAGACTCTTGAAGTCGACGGACGGCTTGGTCCGCCCAGACATGATCTTGGCCAGTTCATCCGCTTCTTCGTTGCACTTGTGCGCGATGTGGTTGAGCTCGAGCCTGTCGAACTTGTATTCGTGGCGACTCACTGCGTTGCAGTATGCCTCCATTTTTTCATTGTGGCAGCTGGCCCCTTTCATCACCTGGACGATGATGAGTTGATAGTTTCCCCGGACGTCGAGGCGCTTGTTGCCAAGCTCGATGGTAATGCGGAGGCCACTGAGGAGGACCTTGTACTCCGTCATGTTGTTGGACGTCGGGAAGTGCAAGCATATCACGTAGCGCATGTGCTCCCCGAGGGGTGAGATGAAGAGGAGGCCCGTGCCTGCGCCGGTCTTCATCACTGATCCGTCGAAGTACATGAGCCAGCATTCTACTTGAATCTGGGGTGGGGGCAGCTGAGTGTCGGTCCACTCGGCAATGAAGTCTGCCAAGATTTGGGATTTGACCGCCTTGCGAGTTGCATAGGTGAGAGTCTCTCCCATCAGCTCCACTGACCACTTGGCTATCCTACCCGTGACCTCCCGATTGTGGATTATCTCTCCTAAAGGGATAGACGATACCATGGTGACGGGGTGAGCCTCGAAGTAGTGGCGCAGCTTGCGCCGAGCTAGGATCACTGCATAAAGCAGCTTCTGGATCTGTGGATACCGTGTCTTGGCTTCAGACAACACTTCACGGATGAAGTACACCGGCCTCTGGACACGTAGAGCGTGTCCCTCCTCTTGCCTTTCCACCATGATGGCTGCATTGACGACCTGAGTCGTGGCTGCCACGTATAGGTAGAGGGGTTCGCTGTCCATTGGTGGCGTTAGGATTGGGGCGCTAGTGAGCGACGCCTTGAGTTTGTAAAGGGCATCCTGAGCCTCAGGGGTCCACGAAAAGCGCTCGGATTTCCTCAAGAGCCGATACAGAGGCAAGCCTTTCTCTCCGAGGCGTGAGATGAAATGACTAAGGGCTGCTAGGCAACCCATGACCTTCTGTACCCCGTTTAGGTCTCGGATGGGTCCCATCCGAGTGATGGCCGAGTCTTGTTCAGGTTTGGTGTAACACCCGGTTTATAAAAGAACATAAACCGAGCAATCATATACGTGCCAGGATCGAGTCACACGTATATACAACAGAATGAACAGTATATCATAGCACATATCACGTAAAAGTCATAATAAAGCGAATACGAATGTTATTTATTACAATAATGACAAAAATGTCTGATACAGCGGAAGCGAAGTACAAAATACGATAAAAACTCTCCGAAACTGAGCAGGGCGCCACAGGGACGTCGACTGGGAGACGAACGCCTAGAAGTCCTCGTAGTCCTGGTAGCGCTGAGCGAACTCTCTCGCGTCGGCAGGAACTGAGCAGCAGTAGCGTAACCAAGAGAAAAAAAATAGAGAAGAGGCAAGGGTGAGTACACAACTTGTACTCAACAAGTATAACACAAACTATGAGGCTCTAAGGTTAGCTGACTGACTGCATTAGCTTTTAAGTCTTGGCAGAATTTTATTACAGCTATTTACTACGAGTTGATGAATTACCATTAACCCAGTTACATAGTATTTAATCAAAATTATACATGTTGTTACTGAGAACCATACCACAACCATACCAAAACCCCGAGAGGCACCCCCTCGTCGGAAGGAGCTAACCCCACTAATCAAAAGGAGGATCTGGGCCGCTCATAACCGTGAGCACGGCTAGTATACCAGTTTTACACTCTGCAGAGGTTGCACATCTTTACCCACAAGTCGTGAGCTACGCCAGTTGTTCATCACACTTCCTTAGGTGAGATGACTAGCAACTCACTACGAGGCCGTTACAAAGGACACGTTGGTAAGGTGTAACCGCTAAGGATTCAGGCAATGCATCGATGGTACCCACCTCGAGGGGTACGCACACCAAGCCTCGTAGCCTGGGCACCATTGAGGTTCGACTCCCCTCTTGCCCCGTCGGTAAGTTACTCCCGAACCAAAATGGCCTAATTAGTAAGCCAAGACCGTCCCATTCCAGTCTTGTGGTAGCGCTGTTGTCCCAGGTTGTCGCTCTATGAACCGGTCCTTATGGAGAGTGGCCAGCCAGGCAGTAAGCACCGTGCTGGCCCCCTAAACCATGTTTCTAACAAAACCAATTTTAAACGAGATGTGAGCCCCTCCAACGGGCCACTCTCAGAATTAAGTTGCATATACCATTAATCAAATTAATTAAAAGGACCATAATATGTTATAGCACGGCACCTAGCACAACTAACCAAAATGCAACCCAAAGGATATATATAAAGGATATAATGTGGCTAGGAAATCCTTATAGGCATACAGTATTCAATGCAGTATGAAAATGTATTTAAATGATAGGTGGTGTTCATGTTATACTTGCCTTCCTCGTACTGCCCCTGCTGCTGCTCAAACTGATCTGAAGATGGATGCTGCTCCGGGTACTGGTACTGGGGCTCCTCAGATGGATCAACGTCTACTCACGAACACATGGCCAAAACAATGCACAATAATAAGCATACAAGCAAACACTAACAAAAACTAAGAAACAGTACAACAATACATGAAAACAGCGCACAAAACTACTCTAGAACTATCCTACGCGTTACAACGATCGCGTGGATATAAAGAACGCTAAAAACGGAGCTAAAACGCATTTTCTGGGCTAAAAACAAGGTTCTAGGGGCTTATTTGTAAGAAAACTGAAGTTCCAGGGGGTTTTCTGCTAAAACCGAGGGCTAAAACATGATTAAACTATAGATCCAGGGTCTAATGTGCAAAAACTACGGCTCTGGACTGCGGGTTGGATTATTAAAAAACTCAGGGGTTAAAGTGTTAAAAACTGGACCTGGATCTAATTGTTTTTGAACTACCAGGGACGGCGGGTTTATTTGCAATAAAGGGAGGGGCCCTTTAGCAAAAGAACCGGCTGAAGCGGTATCTTCGCATCTCGGTCGTTGGATCGCGATCGGAGGGTTCTGGACGAAGGGGTATGTTTGATCTAATCCTGGGCGTGGGTTCTGGATCGGACGGCTCATGCGTTTTGGGGCGTGACCGGCGGCGGAACGCGCCGGAGTTCTCTGCTCCGCGGCGGCGCTCTGCGGCTGGGTCACCGGAGATGACGAAAAGGTGCTGCGGGGGACCGATTCCACACGGGTTTGGGTCAGGGAAGTAGCCCGCGACATGGCGAACTCCACTGGGTACATAGGGTGGGGGATTGGGGTTTCGCAGGGGCTCGCCACGGCGAGGAGCGGGGCTGCTCGGCGGCGCAAGAGCTGGCGTGCGGCGGACGGGCACCTAGGGCGCTCTAAGGGTGGAGATAACCTGCGCAAAGGGATCAGGGGGCCCGGGTGGTGCTCACCGTGCTCTGGATGGGAAGGAGTCGCGGCGCAGGATGCTAACGTCGAGGTCCGGCAATGGTCGCTGCGGCGCAGGGACGTAACTCGGCGGCGTGGTCAAAGCAGGGGGCCTCCGGGCATTTGGGTGGCGCGGATCGACGCGTGGAGTTACTGCGAAGTAGGCAGACGGGTCAGCGGAAACCAGCGCTCAACGGCAGCGAGGAAATTCGACGGCGGGGCATCCTCACCTGTGTTGAGGTCCGGCGCGATTCCGCCGCGGAGCGGACCTAGGCCGAGCGTGGAGGATCCGAGGTGGGTCCTGGTGTTCAGGCGAGGCTCCTGGGTTGGTTGGCAAGGGCCGGTAGGCTGTGGCGGGGCTGTCCCGCGGCGGCGCAGAGGAGTCTGCTCCGAGTAGAGGCAGGGCGGATCGGCTAGGGTTTTGGCGTGGCGCTGTGGATGGGAGCAGGGAGGTCCGCGGGGTGGTTTAAAGAGGGCGCCGGGATCTCGGCGTGTGCGCTCGAGAAGGAAACCGGCGGGGTTCTCGGGCGGGGATCACGGCTGGCCGTTGCGCGGCCGGGAGAGGTGGGGAAGACGGGCCTGGCCAGGCGGGCCCGGGTGGTCAGCGGGAGAGCGCATCGCGCGCGGGCGCTAAGGCTGACGTGTGGGGTCTGTGGGAGCGGGCGTCGGTGCTGGGTGAGTTTGCGGGAGAAGGCCGGCGCGCGGGGAGAGCTGGCGAGCTGGGCTGCGGCGCGCGCGGGCTGAGAGGGCGCGGTGAAGTGGGCTGAGCCACGCGCGCGCGAGCGGAACGGGCCGAACGCGGAGAAAGCGGGTCCAGGGAAAAGAGAGAGAGCGCGGGCTGAGGGAAGGATAGGGAGTGGGCTGGGCCGAAGCGGGGTGAGGAAGTGGGCCGCGCGGGTTTGGGGCTGTTGGGCTGGGGTTTTTCCTTTGGGCTGGTTTGGGTTTCTAGGTTTGGGCTTTATTTCCTTTTCTATTTCTACTCCTCTCTCTCTATTTCTAATTCAAACAAAGTTTGAATTCAAATACAAATTTGAATTCAAACCACACTCAAATAAATAAAATAATGCACCAGCATGAATGCAACACCAAAATTTAAACCTATGATAAAATTTTAAATTACTTAAGGAACAAAATTGAATTAAATGCCAGTCTAACACAATAAACCTTAGAAATTTAAATAAAGCCAATTAAATTTATTAATAAATGCTGAAATTTAAATTAGGGTGTTACAAATCCTACCCCCTTACAGGAATCTCGTCCCGAGATTCTGGGCTGGCTAGCATAGAGATTAGGATATGTCTTCATCAACTCCTCTTCCTTCTTCTGGCAAGTCTTCCGAGAAGACATCCGAGAATTCAGACACCACGCGAATACCATCCGTGGGTCTAGCCTCCATATGATGAAGAAATCCAGAAGGCTCTGAAGCACTGACTGTCACCTCTTGCCCATCAGATGCTGTCAGGTGAACTGCCCGATGAGCACAATCAATATGGACTCCCCACTTGGCAAGAGCATCCATTCCCAGAATCACATCGATACCCTTGGTGTCTAGCACCCTCAGATCAGCACTGAACATTGCCCCCCTTATGGCTACACTGACTTGGGGGCAAATAATATGGGATCTCAATTCTCCTCCTGGTGAAGAGACTAGCATATACTTCTTTAATGCAGTGGTAAAGAAACTATGCTCCTCAACAAATGACTTGGTGATGAAAGAATGAGTAGCACCAGTATCGAAAAGCACTGTAGCTGGATGGGAGTTGACCATAAACGTACCAATAACCACGTTGGGAGCCTCGGCCGCTGACTCGGCCGTCACGTGGTTCACTCTGCCCTGAAGTGGCGCCCTGGGCTGAGCTGGGCGCCCCTGCTGTCCTGCCTGCCGTGGAGCCGGTGAAAGGCGCTTCTGTGGACAACTTTTGGCATAATGACCTTTTTGCCCGCACTTGTAGCACTTGCGGTTGTGGTGAATGGCGCTACTTGGTTGACTTCCTTGTGAACTTAACATCACATCTTGCATTATTTCTGCTGCTTGCTCTTTGGACTCCTTGTGACTGCGTGGCTGAATCACCTTCATAGTGATAGTCAACCCATCAACATAATCATGGAGAGCTTGATTCTCGACCTGTGTATCTCTAGAGCACTTATGATTCTTCCTCTTCTGGATAGTCTGTAGCTCTTCGACCGATGGACTGTCGAGGAAAAGGGAATCCTCTGCTAGCTGCTCGTGATGAGACCTCTTCCTCTTTGCACCGGAGAACAACCTCTGGTTCCTTCTAGTTGTGGCTTCATCTTCAGTCGCACGAACTTGACGACAAGGAACGCCATAGAAGTGGCAACACGGACAAGCTTTCTCACAATCACCCATTGCAATGTCTCCAAGGTCTTTTTGTTTTGCCGGCATCTGAGCTGGGATAAAAGGAAATACAGATTGGTAAGGTCAAGGAAGAGAGAAAAACTCCATTATTTAAGGTTCTATCCTATTTATATAACACTGCACAAGCATTTCTGCTGTTAACTCCAGATAAATGTCACATAAATCTGGGAAAAAGGAACTAGAGCATAACTCTTCTGTTTCATCTGAGAGATTCTCAACTTCTCCAGTACTATCCATAGTCCGGGGTGTCACATCCCTACCCCCTTACAGAAACCGACGTCCTCGTCGGTGACGTCCTTGCCAGTGAATCCCTAGATATCACCTTCTCTTCGCGCTATCCTTCTTCTCAACAAGACAGAAACCCAAGGCTTGATAAGGTAGAGAGGATAGAGTGGATGGTTTTACCCCCAACGATCTAACTCATTTTATTATTTAATTAACTTTAACTTAAAACTGATTTTCATTAAACAAATTTAACTACTAAACTATGCAATCATTCAAAAATCCAAATCAGACATTTGCATAAGCACAAGCATTCAAATTTATACTTTAGCCGAGTTTAACACACAACTCGACTAACACAACGCGTCGCGGAACGTGCTATCGTATTATTATAAAAGGGTCACCTAGCTAATACTCATGGTGGTCAGATGACTATTTCAGGCCAAAGTCTACGAAAACTATTCTTCAGAGAGAGAAATGAGGGCAAGAAGGGTAAAAGTCATAGAATTCAAGGGGTATAATAGTAAAATAGTTTCAGCAGGCAAGGATTGGAGAGAAGAAGTCCTAAAACTCGACCAGTTCTATCTAGCCTTCGTCCTACAGTCGATATGGCTCTGATACCACTCTGTAACACCCGGTTTATAAAAGAACATAAACCGAGCAATCATATACGTGCCAGGATCGAGTCACACGTATATACAACAGAATGAACAGTATATCATAGCACATATCACGTAAAAGTCATAATAAAGCGAATACGAATGTTATTTATTACAATAATGACAAAAATGTCTGATACAGCGGAAGCGAAGTACAAAATACGATAAAAACTCTCCGAAACTGAGCAGGGCGCCACAGGGACGTCGACTGGGAGACGAACGCCTAGAAGTCCTCGTAGTCCTGGTAGCGCTGAGCGAACTCTCTCGCGTCGGCAGGAACTGAGCAGCAGTAGCGTAACCAAGAGAAAAAAAATAGAGAAGAGGCAAGGGTGAGTACACAACTTGTACTCAACAAGTATAACACAAACTATGAGGCTCTAAGGTTAGCTGACTGACTGCATTAGCTTTTAAGTCTTGGCAGAATTTTATTACAGCTATTTACTACGAGTTGATGAATTACCATTAACCCAGTTACATAGTATTTAATCAAAATTATACATGTTGTTACTGAGAACCATACCACAACCATACCAAAACCCCGAGAGGCACCCCCTCGTCGGAAGGAGCTAACCCCACTAATCAAAAGGAGGATCTGGGCCGCTCATAACCGTGAGCACGGCTAGTATACCAGTTTTACACTCTGCAGAGGTTGCACATCTTTACCCACAAGTCGTGAGCTACGCCAGTTGTTCATCACACTTCCTTAGGTGAGATGACTAGCAACTCACTACGAGGCCGTTACAAAGGACACGTTGGTAAGGTGTAACCGCTAAGGATTCAGGCAATGCATCGATGGTACCCACCTCGAGGGGTACGCACACCAAGCCTCGTAGCCTGGGCACCATTGAGGTTCGACTCCCCTCTTGCCCCGTCGGTAAGTTACTCCCGAACCAAAATGGCCTAATTAGTAAGCCAAGACCGTCCCATTCCAGTCTTGTGGTAGCGCTGTTGTCCCAGGTTGTCGCTCTATGAACCGGTCCTTATGGAGAGTGGCCAGCCAGGCAGTAAGCACCGTGCTGGCCCCCTAAACCATGTTTCTAACAAAACCAATTTTAAACGAGACGTGAGCCCCTCCAACGGGCCACTCTCAGAATTAAGTTGCATATACCATTAATCAAATTAATTAAAAGGACCATAATATGTTATAGCACGGCACCTAGCACAACTAACCAAAATGCAACCCAAAGGATATATATAAAGGATATAATGTGGCTAGGAAATCCTTATAGGCATACAGTATTCAATGCAGTATGAAAATGTATTTAAATGATAGGTGGTGTTCATGTTATACTTGCCTTCCTCGTACTGCCCCTGCTGCTGCTCAAACTGATCTGAAGATGGATGCTGCTCCGGGTACTGGTACTGGGGCTCCTCAGATGGATCAACGTCTACTCACGAACACATGGCCAAAACAATGCACAATAATAAGCATACAAGCAAACACTAACAAAAACTAAGAAACAGTACAACAATACATGAAAACAGCGCACAAAACTACTCTAGAACTATCCTACGCGTTACAACGATCGCGTGGATATAAAGAACGCTAAAAACGGAGCTAAAACGCATTTTCTGGGCTAAAAACAAGGTTCTAGGGGCTTATTTGTAAGAAAACTGAAGTTCCAGGGGGTTTTCTGCTAAAACCGAGGGCTAAAACATGATTAAACTATAGATCCAGGGTCTAATGTGCAAAAACTACGGCTCTGGACTGCGGGTTGGATTATTAAAAAACTAAGGGGTTAAAGTGTTAAAAACTGGACCTGGATCTAATTGTTTTTGAACTACCAGGGACGGCGGGTTTATTTGCAATAAAGGGAGGGGCCCTTTAGCAAAAGAACCGGCTGAAGCGGTATCTTCGCATCTCGGTCGTTGGATCGCGATCGGAGGGTTCTGGACGAAGGGGTATGTTTGATCTAATCCTGGGCGTGGGTTCTGGATCGGACGGCTCATGCGTTTTGGGGCGTGACCGGCGGCGGAACGCGCCGGAGTTCTCTGCTCCACGGCGGCGCTCTGCGGCTGGGTCACCGGAGATGACGAAAAGGTGCTGCGGGGGACCGATTCCACACGGGTTTGGGTCAGGGAAGTAGCCCGCGACATGGCGAACTCCACTGGGTACATAGGGTGGGGGATTGGGGTTTCGCAGGGGCTCGCCACGGCGAGGAGCGGGGCTGCGCGGCGGCGCAAGAGCTGGCGTGCGGCGGACGGGCACCTAGGGCGCTCTAAGGGTGGAGATAACCTGCGCAAAGGGATCAGGGGGCCCGGGTGGTGCTCACCGTGCTCTGGATGGGAAGGAGTCGCGGCGCAGGATGCTAACGTCGAGGTCCGGCGATGGTCGCTGCGGCGCAGGGACGTAACTCGGCGGCGTGGTCAAAGCAGGGGGCCTCCGGGCATTTGGGTGGCGCGGATCGACGCGTGGAGTTACTGCGAAGTAGGCAGACGGGTCAGCGGAAACCAGCGCTCAACGGCAGCGAGGAAATTCGACGGCGGGGCATCCTCACCTGTGTTGAGGTCCGGCGCGATTCCGCCGCGGAGCGGACCTAGGCCGAGCGTGGAGGATCCGAGGTGGGTCCTGGTGTTCAGGCGAGGCTCCTGGGTTGGTTGGCAAGGGCCGGTAGGCTGTGGCGGGGCTGTCCCGCGGCGGCGCAGAGGAGTCTGCTCCGAGTAGAGGCAGGGCGGATCGGCTAGGGTTTTGGCGTGGCGCTGTGGATGGGAGCAGGGAGGTCCGCGGGGTGGTTTAAAGAGGGCGCCGGGATCTCGGCGTGTGCGCTCGAGAAGGAAACCGGCGGGGTTCTCGGGCGGGGATCACGGCTGGCCGTTGCGCGGCCGGGAGAGGTGGGGAAGACGGGCCTGGCCAGGCGGGCCCGGGTGGTCAGCGGGAGAGCGCATCGCGCGCGGGCGCTAAGGCTGACGTGTGGGGTCTGTGGGAGCGGGCGTCGGTGCTGGGTGAGTTTGCGGGAGAAGGCCGGCGCGCGGGGAGAGCTGGCGAGCTGGGCTGCGGCGCGCGCGGGCTGAGAGGGCGCGGTGAAGTGGGCTGAGCCACGCGCGCGCGAGCGGAACGGGCCGAACGCGGAGAAAGCGGGTCCAGGGAAAAGAGAGAGAGCGCGGGCTGAGGGAAGGATAGGGAGTGGGCTGGGCCGAAGCGGGGTGAGGAAGTGGGCCGCGCGGGTTTGGGGCTGTTGGGCTGGGGTTTTTCCTTTGGGCTGGTTTGGGTTTCTAGGTTTGGGCTTTATTTCCTTTTCTATTTCTACTCCTCTCTCTCTATTTCTAATTCAAACAAAGTTTGAATTCAAATACAAATTTGAATTCAAACCACACTCAAATAAATAAAATAATGCACCAGCATGAATGCAACACCAAAATTTAAACCTATGATAAAATTTTAAATTACTTAAGGAACAAAATTGAATTAAATGCCAGTCTAACACAATAAACCTTAGAAATTTAAATAAAGCCAATTAAATTTATTAATAAATGCTGAAATTTAAATTAGGGTGTTACATTTGGGCTCAATGCCTCGCTGGGAGATGATGAAACCCAAGAGCATGCCTCGAGGGACTCCGAACACACACTTCTCGGGGTTGAGCTTTACCCCTTTGGCCCTAAGGAAATCAAACGCGATCCTGAGATTGGCTACCAGGTTGTCCTCCTTCCTGAATTTCACGACAATGTCGTCGACAAATGCTTCTATGGTACACCCGATGCGATCATTAAACACATGGAGCATACATCGCTGGTATGTAGCTCCGGCGTTCCTAAAGACAAAGGGCATCGTAACGTAGCAGTACATGCTGAAAGGGGCAATAAAAGAAGTCGCGAGCTGGTCGGATTCTTTCATCTTGATTTGGTGATAACCGGAATATGCATCAAGAAAGGATAACAGTTCGCATCCCGCAGTAGAGTCAACTATTTGGTCAATACGTGGCAAAGGAAAAGGAACTTTTGGACATGCTTTATTTAAACCAGTATAGTCTACACACATCCTCCACTTCCCATTTTTTTTCTTAACTAATACAGGATTAGCTAGCCACTCGGGATGGAATACCTCCTTGATGAATCCGGCCGCCAAAAGCTTATGCACCTCCTCGCCGATCGCCCGTCGCTTGAGCTCGTCGAAGAGCCGCAGACGTTGCTTGACCGGCTTGGAGTTCGGCAGGATGTCAAGGGAATGCTTGGCGACCTCCCTCGGTATGCCAGGCATGTTCGAGGGGCTCCACACAAAGATGCCAGCGTTGGCACAGAGAAAGTCGACGAGCACCACTTCCTATTTGCTGCTGAGGGTGGCGCTGATCTTCAACGTCTTGCCGTCAGGGTTCTTCGGGTCGAGGGGGATGTCCTTGGCACCCTCGGCAAGCTCGAAGCTGCCCGCGTGCCACTGCGTGGAGTCCATGGCCTCGTTGGCCATCCTTTGTAGGTCCATGGCGAGGGCCTCGTCTACTGCCAGGGCCTCGGCATGCTCGACGCACTCGACGCCGCACTCGTAGGCGTGTTAGAACGAGGAGCCGACGGTGATGACACCCTTAGGGCCCAGCATCTTCAGCTTGAGGTAGGTAGGTGTAGTTGGGGATCGCCATGAACTTGGCGTAGCATGGCCGCCCAAGAATAGCGTGGTATGCTCCCCGGAACCCCACCACCTCGAAGGTGAGCACCTCCTGGCGGAAGTTGGCTACCGTGCCGAAGCAGACGGGCAGGTCGATCTGGCCGAGGGGTTGGACTCACTTCCCAGGCGCAACACTGTGGAACGATGACCTGCTGGGGCAGAGCTTGTCCAAGGCGATCCCCATGAGCTCCAAGGTGTGGGCGTACATGATGTTGAGGCTGCTGCCCCCGTCCATGAGCACCTTGGAGAAGTGTGTGTTGCCGATGATGGGGGTCCACGATGAGTGGATACTGTCCCGGGTTCGGGATGTAGTCGGGGTGGTCCTCGCGGCCAAAGGAGGTGGTGTCCTCCAACCAGTCGAGGTAGGATGGAGTGGCCTTGGTGACGGAGAAAACTTCCCGGCGCTCGTGCTTGTGCTGTCGTGCGGTCATGTTCGCCATCAGCCCTCCGAAGATGAAGAAGACGTTCTCCACCGAGGGGAACTTGTCGTCGCCACCCTTGTCATTTGCATCCTTCTTCTTGTCCTCATCGCGGTGTGCGACGTGATTGTAGTACTTGCGGAGCATCTCGCACTGCTCGAGGGTGTGGTTGACCGAGCCCTTGTGGTAAGGGCACAGCTTCTTGAGCATTTCGTCGAATAGGCCGCCACCACCCCGAGGGGGGCCTCGGGGACCCCTGCGGTCTAGGGAAGTGACGAAGGCCTCATAGGAGTCCTCCCTTTGCCCTTGACTACGCTGGTTCTGCGAGGCCTACTTCTTTCCTTTCTTCCCCCGCTTTTGCTTCTTGGCGGGGGTCTTGGTCTTGCTGCTGCTGCCCTCCGCGGGTGCATCCTCGTTGCGCTTGGCTGTCTTGCCGTCGAAGATGGCGCCAACTGCTTCCTCGCCGGAAGCGAAGTTGGTGGCGACATCGAACAGCACGTTCGTGCTAGTGGTTCGGCTTCGCGCGAGCTCGTGCACCAGATTCCTGCACGTTGTGCCTTGGAGGAAGGCATTGATGACCTCAACATCGGTGACGTTGGGGAGCTCGGTGCACTGCTTGGAGAAGCGTCGGATCTAGTCGCGCATGGATTCGTTGGGCTTCAATTGGCACCCTCGGAGACCCCTGGAGTTCCCAGGGCACACGTAAGTGCCCTGGAAGTTTCCCACGAAGATATTGACCAGGTCGTCCCAGTCGCGGATCTGGTTTGCGGGGAGGTGCTCGAGCCATGTCCGCGTAGAGTCTGTGAGGTGCAGGGGAGGGTTGCGGATGATCACGGCGTCACCCATCGCACCGCCTAGCTGGCATGCCAGGCGGTAATCATTGAGCCAGAGCGCGGGATCGGTCTCTCTCGTGTACTTGATGAGGGTGGTAGGCTGACGAAAGCGCGGGGGAAAGGGAGCAGTGAGGATCTCCCGGCTGAACACACGAGTGCCCGGAGGCTCCGGTGATACGCCCCTGTCATGCTCGGGGTCGAACCGCCCACCCTGTCGAGGGTTGTACTTCTTGCCGTTGATGATGTTACGGGCGTCGCCATCGTCGGCACTCCCGCGCGTGTCTTGGATGCGCTCCTTCGTGGAGGGCTTCTTAATGAGGTCATGCACCGAGGATGCTTTCGCACCGTTGGGCGCGACTGCCTTGCCCCGTCCCCCCGGTGGAGTGTGCACCGAGGCCTCGTGGTCCTACTGCGCAGTTCAACCGGCCTTTGCCGAGGCCACCGAATGCATGCGAGACGCAGAGCTCTCAGCCTGCTGCACTGCAACCTGCTCGATGAGCACCCGTGCCTCGTCGCATAGGTTGCGACCCTCGGGCGTAGAGGGTTCGGGCATCGCTTGAAGCAGGTAAGCCGCAGTGACGATTTTCTGGCTGGCCCTTTTCAGGTCCAGCGGGATGGCGACGTCATCGTCGGCCAGGATCCGCTCCTAGGCAACACGTCCCGCCGCCCGAGCATGCGCACCACGCGCGGTGCGCTCCTGCTCGAGCGTGGTACATAGCTTCCGTGTCTGCCGACGCTCCTCCTCTAGCTTGGCCTCAAGCTCTTGGAGTTGCACCAGCTACGCCTACCACGCCGCCGAACTTGACAAAGCAGCTGGGTTTGCAGCGGGCACCACCACTTGGTTTGCCGATGGGTCTGCCTCGCCGTTTTCGTCGTCGCTCGGTGCGTCGTCGATCTGCCCATCCTCCAACTCGACCATGAAGCACTCCCGAGTGGGATCGTAATCCCCTCGCTGGAGTCATCGGAGCAGGTGAGGCAGTAGTCCGCCGCTGCCTGGATTGATAGGAAGGCGTCGAGGTTGCGGACCCCGGAGTAGTCCCACTCCGGGGCCGTGACATTCTCCATGAAGAAGTACACATCATCCGCAGACTCGGGGTACGAATCGTCGGGAGTTGATGCGACGAGGTTGCGGATCGAGATGAGGTGATGACTCGGCAGATCCTCGTACGCGCTCATGTTGGTGCTGACTGACAAAGCATAGGTTGCAGCGGCAGAGCGCATCCCGAAGGGATAGGGTGAAGGCATGGTCGCGCCCACCTTGGGAGGCACCGGGGCTGCACTCGGTGGTGGTGAGGTGGTGACGTCCTCCGCCACGGCGCCAGGCTGCGACACGCCAGCCTCGACCCACATGTGGCAGCTAAGGCGAGCCGCTCTGCGCTGCTCCAAGCGCCCTTGTTGCACACACTGGCCCGAGTGCCTACTGCTCCGTGACGGTGGAGTCGGAGTGTCGGGGTTGGCCCTGGTCGAGAGGAGCTCCATGTCATAACTGTTGCCGGTCGCGACAAAGTCGAGGCTCCCGAACCGGAGTACTGTGCCTGCCAGGAGCAGGCGTGCCCCATCTGCCATCTAGGAAACAAGAGAGAACGAAGATAAAAAGTCACGCAGTGCGATACCCTACCTGGCGCACCAACTGTCGGTGTCCAGACCCGGCGGCCCGGCACCAACTAGTAACGATGATGCGTGTCCCTAATCCTAGATGGTTGATGCAATAGATAACAATAACATAGTAACACAAGGGTTTATCCTGGTTCTGGCCACGGAGCCATACGTCTAGCAAGGGTGTGCAAGTGCACTGTATTATCTTGCACCAAAGTGCCTGTAGTAGGGGAGTACAAGCAAGGTGAGAGAGGGAGGGAAGCTCCCAAGTCTCTGCTAAGTGATTGAGGAGAGTGCCAATATCAGGAGAGAATGAACGGGTGTGTGTTGCGAGCAGAAGGTGATGAGTGGATGGAAGGCGAGATGGCTTGGGAAGGAGCCCGCCTCCTCCTTTTATAGACACAAGGAGGGGCAAGGTACATGTATGGGGAGGCCCCTGAAGTCGTCGTCTTCCCCCCGAATCGGGGGTGTGCAGTGACCGCCTACTATTGGAGGTACACTGTGGCGCACTGGAGAGCATGGCGTCGGGTGTGGCAATCGTCCTGGGAAGCCCCTTGGTCTTGCGGAGATCACGCCGGCATCCTGGTGGCTCCTGTGGGCGTCGTGGTGGTTGCTGTGGAAGGTACCGTCCTCCATGCCTGAGCTGGCGGAGCGCCGAGGGTTCAGCTGTAACACCCGGTTTATAAAAGAACATAAACCGAGCAATCATATACGTGCCAGGATCAAGTCACACGTATATACAACAGAATGAACAGTATATCAAAGCACATATCACGTAAAAAGATATAATAAAGCGAATACGAATGTTATTTATTACATTAATGACAAAAATGTCTGATACAGCGGAAGCGAAGTACAAAATACGATAAAGCTCTCCGAAGCTGAAGCAGGGCGCCACAGGGACGTCGACTGGGAGACGAACACCTAGAAGTCCTCGTAGTCCTGGTAGCGCTGGATGAACTCCCTCGTGTCGGCAGGAACTGAGCAGCAGTAGCGTAGCCAAGAGGAAAAAGTAGAGAAGAGGCAAGAGTGAGTACACAACTTGTACTCAACAAGTATAACACAAACTATGAGGCTCTAGGCTGGCTGACTCAACTGCATTAGCTTTTAAGTGTTGGCAAGATTTTATTTAAGCTATTTACTACGAGTTGATGATTTACCATTAACCCAGTTACATAGTTATTAATCAAGTTTAATCATGTAACTACTGAGAAACCAAACCAAAACCAAGCCACCAAGGTAACCCCGAGAAGCACCTCCCTCGTCGGAAGGAGATAACTCCACTAATCAAAAGGAGGATCTGGGCCGCTCATAACCGTGAGCACGGCTAGTATACCAGTTTTACACTCTGCAGAGGTTGCACATCTTTACCCACAAGTCGTGAGCTACGCCAGAGGTTCATCACACTTCCTTAGGTGAGATGACTAGCGACTCACTACGAGGCCGTTACAAAGAATCTCGTTGGTAAGGCGTAACCGCGAGAGATAGGTCAGCGACGATGGGGCCCACCTCCGGGGGTACAAGCACAGGAGCGCAATCCAAGCACAGACCAAGCCGGAGGAGCAGGGACCATTGAAGCTTACTACTCTTGCCCCGCAGGTAAGTTACTCCAAACCAAAAAGACCTAATTAATAAGCCAAGTCTATCCCATTCTAGCCTTGTGGTAGCGCTGTTGTCCCAGGTTGTCGCTCTATGAACCGGTCCTTATGGAGAGTGGCCAACCAAGCACTAAGCACCGTGCTGGCCCCCTAAACCATGTTTCTACAAAAACCATCTTTTAACGAGACGTGAGCCACTCATCCACACAGAGGGCCACTCTCAGAATTAAGTTCAAGTAAACCATTAATCAATTTAATTAAAAAGGACCAAAGTGTGTTATAGCGCAGCAACCTAGCACAACTAACCAAAATGCAACCCAAAGGTATATTTAAAGGATATAAACTGGCTAGGAAATCCTTAAAGGCATACAGTATTAAAATGCAGTATGAAAATGTATTTAAAAGTGATGGGTTGTTCATGTTATACTTGCCTTCCTCATACTGCTCTGGCTGCTGCTCAAACTGCTCCGAAGACGGCTGCTCCGGGTACTGGTACTGGGGCTCCTCAGATGGATCAACGTCTACTCACGAACACATGGCCAAAACAAAGCACAACAATAAGTATACAAGCAAACACTAATAAAACTAAGAAACAGTACATCAATACATAAAAACAGCAAGAAAAACTAAGCCTAAACTGTTCTACTCGTTACAACGATCGCGTGGATATAAAGAACGCTAAAATCGGAGCTAAAACGCGTTTTCTAGGCTAAAAACAAGTTCTAGGGGCTTATCTGTAAGAAAACTAAGGTCCCAGGGGCTTTTCTGCTAAAACCGAGGGCCTAAACATAATTAAACATTAACTCCAGGGTCTAACTCGCAAAAAGACTAAGCCTGGACGGCGGGTTCAAATTCCAAAGAGCTTAGGGGGCTAAGTGTTAAAACCTGGACCTAAACCTAATTATTTTTCAACGCGCTAGGACTGCGGGTTTATTTAGGACAAACTCAGGGGCTCTTATGCAAAGTTAACAGGCCGAACCGTTATTCACGAGTATGGGCCGTAGGATCGAGATCCAGAGCTTCAGATCTAATGGGGAGTCGATCTAATCTGGCGCGTCCCTTCTTGATCGGACGGCTCAGGCGTTTTGGGGCGTGGACGGCGGCGGGAGCACTGGCGCGCGGCGGCGCACGGCGGTGAGGTCGCCGGACTTCATCAAAACGGTGATTCCGGGCTCGCCTCCGAGCGGAAATTGGTCAGGAAGCGAGAGCGCGGCACACTAAACCGATCTAGGGGCTTGGCGCAGGGCCACGGAACGGCGGAGGCCCGGTGCGGCGGCGAGGTGGGACGGCCTACGCCGGTGAGCCATTGCGCGCGGTGCAGGGGAAAAACCAAGGGTAGCTAGGCACGGGAGGGTTCGTTACCACGGCGTGAAGGTCCGGGGAGGCGTAGGGGAGGGAGGGCGGCGGTGCTGGGACAGATCCACGGCAGCACGGCAGCACGGCGGCTTGGCGTCGATCGGCGTTCGTGGTTCGGGCGTTGCAGTGCTCCTCCGGCTCCTGTGCTTCACGAGTCAACGTGGGGCGGTGCTGTGGAAGTTCTACAGGGGTCAGGGAGATCCGAGGGTCACCGGTGGTGAGGAATTGGCGGCGGGGTGCTCTGCTTCAAGCAGAGGCAAGGCGGGCGCGGCGTTGGGGGTAGCGGTGGTGGTGGCGTGGTGAGTTGGGGCGCAGGAGGCCATGGGCGCCAATTAAAGGAGGCTGCCGGGATTTGGGCGTGCGCGCCCCAGAAGGAAAGCCGGCGAGGATCACGGGCGCAGTGCGGGGGAAAACGGATCGCGCCAACAGCTCTGCGTGATCCCGGGCCTGGGGGTGAAGCTTCTAGAAGGAAGGCCGCTAGTTGGATGACCGGTGGGGCTGCGGGACGAGGTGGGTCTATGGTGTTGGCGGTCCACCGGCAGCGGCGGGGCGTGCTGAAGCAGAGAGGTTGCGGCGGGGAAGAAGGTCCTGACCGATGGGCCCGGTTCGTCAGTGGAGCGCGCGGCGCACTGGTCTGACGCGGCGTGGGCGCGGTGCGTGAGGCAGCGCTGCTGGGCTGCGGAGCGGCCCAAGGGGAGGAGGGGGTCGCAGCTGAGCAGCGGCTGGGCCGTGGGGTTGACGCGCGCGTGGAGCGGGCTGAGTGCTGGGCTGGCCGAGCGGGAAAAACTGGGCCGGCCGGGTAGAGGGAGAAGAGCTGGGCCCGGGGAAAAAAACGGGCCGGCTGGGGAGAGAGGTGGGCTGCGGGTTGGGCTGAGAAGTTGGGTTTGGGTTTTGCTTTGGGTTTTTCCTTTTCTATTTCTATTCTATTTCTCACTCAAGCTCAACTATTTGAATTCAAACTCCTATGAAATCAAACAATTAAAACAATGCATCGGCATGAATGCATCAACAAAGTGAAACCTAAGAAAATTTTAATTACTTGTGAAACAAAGACTAGATTAAATGCAAGACTAACACAATAAACTTTAGGAATTTAAATAAAGCCAATTAAATTTATTATTAAATGCTGAAATTTAAATTAGGGTGTTACATACCCTACCCCCTTAAAGAAATCTCGTCCTCGAGATTTAGCTGGGCTGGCTAGCAAAGAGATCTGGATATGTCTTTCTCAGCTCATCTTCTCGCTCCCAAGTAGCCTCAGCTTCACTGTGATGACTCCACTGAACTCGGCACATCTTGATGCGCTTGTTCCGAGTAACCCTCTCTGACGTCTCCAGAATCTTCACCGGATGCTCAGTATAAGTCAGATCTTCCTGCACATCGACTCCATCCAGGGGTGCCTGCTCCTCGGGTACTCGCAGACATCTCTTCAGCTGAGATATATGGAAGACATCATGAACTCCTGAGAGGCTGAGAGGTAACTCCAGGCGATAAGCAACTTCGCCTTTACGCTCTAGCACCTTGAATGGCCCCACATAACGAGGTGCTAACTTCCCTTTGACATTAAATCTGCGGATTCCTCTCATCGGAGACACCTTCAGATACACATAATCACCAACACTGAAGGTCAGGTCTCTCCGCTTGCCATCAGCATAGCTCTTCTGTCTGCTCTGTGCAATCCTCAGATTTTCTCGCACAGCCTGAACCATCTGCTCTGCATCATCTATGATCTCAGGGCCAAAGAGCTGCTTTTCACCAATCTGATCCCAATAGAGAGGAGTCCTGCACTTTCTGCCATACAACGCCTCAAAGGGAGACTTCTTCAGACTGGCCTGATAGCTGTTGTTATATGAGAACTCAGCATATGACAGGCACTTATCCCAACTAGTACCATACTGAATAGCACAAGCTCTCAGCATATCCTCCAACACTTGGTTGGTCCTCTCTGTCTGCCCATCTGTCTGAGGGTGATAAGCCGTACTGAAACGCAGCTTCGTATCCAACGAATCATGGAGCTGCTCCCAGAATCGAGAAGTGAACTGAGACCCTCTGTCAGATATAATCTTCTTGGGCACACCATGCAAGCAGACAATCCGAGAGATGTACAACTCTGCAAGTCTAGCGCCGGAGTAAGTAGTGTTCACCGGAATGAAGTGAGCAACTTTCGTCAGTCGATCCACTACTACCCAAATGGAGTTGTACCCTTTCTGAGTACGAGGCAATCCAACAATGAAGTTCATAGTGATTTCCTCCCATTTCCACTCTGGAATCTTCAAAGGCTGTAATAGACCTGCTGGCCTCTGGTGCTCAGCCTTGACACGCTGACAGGTGTCACAAATAGCCACGTACTCTGCCACTGAACGCTTCATCCCATACCACCAGAAACGTTCCTTCAGATCATAATACATCTTCGTGCTGCCCGGATGAATAGAATAAGCTGTATCATGGGCCTCACTCAGAATCAACTTCCGAAGATCCTTCACATCTGGCACACAGATCCGGTTCTTGTACCACAAGGTACCCTGATCATCCTCTCTGAAATGAGGAGCCTTGCCCTTCTTGAGCAACTCATGGATCTCCTGCAGCTTCTCATCATCTTTCTGATGCTGCCTGATCTCTGACTCTAGAGTCGGTACTGCCTCAAAAGCTGCACTAGAGGTATGATGCAAGAAGCCCAGACTCAACTGCTCGAACTCCTCGCATAACTCTGGAGGCATCTGGAAAGCCACGGCCATGTTGACATAACTTCTTCTGCTCAGAGCATCTGCTACAACATTGGCCTTGCCCGGATGATAGTGAATCTCCAGATCATAATCCTTGACCAACTCTAGCCATCTTCTCTGCCGCATGTTCAGCTCATTCTGCGTGAAAATGTACTTGAGGCTCTTGTGATCAGTGTAGATATCACACCGCTGTCCATACAAGTAATGCCTCCAAATCTTCAGAGCATGTACAACTGCGGCTAACTCAAGATCATGAGTGGGATAATTCAGCTCATGCCGACGTAACTGCCGTGACGCATAAGCTATCACTCTGCCCTCCTGCATCAGAACACACCCAAGACCATCCTTCGAAGCATCACAATAAACCGTGAACCTCTTCGTCTGGTCTGGCAGAGTCAGGACTGGCGCCGTAGTCAACCTCTTCTTCAGCTCATCAAAGGCCATCTGACGCTCATCAGTCCATACAAAAGCCACATTCTTCTCCAGCAAAGAAGTCAAAGGCTTCGCGATCTTGGAGAAATTCTCAATGAACCTCCGATAATATCCAGCTAAGCCCAAGAATGACCTGACTTCCTTTACTATCTGCGGTGTCTCCCACTCTAGCACATCCTTCACCTTGCTCGGATCAACAGCAATGCCTCCCTGAGAGATAACATGACCGAGGAATGGAACCTCGTCAATCCAGAACTCGCACTTGCTGAACTTGGCATACAACTGATGCTCTCTCAATCTCTGCAATACGAGTCTCAGATGCTCCTCATGCTCTTCTTCTGTCTTGGAGAAGATCAGAATATCATCAATGAAAATCACCACGAAGACATCCAGATAGTCCATGAAAACCATGTTCATCAGATGCATGAAGTAAGCCGGGGCATTAGTCAAGCCGAAGGACATGACTGTATACTCATATAGCCCGTACTTGCAAGTGAATGCCGTCTTCGGAATATCCCCAGGACGGATCCTCATCTGAAAATAGCCCGAGCGAAGATCAATCTTCGAGAATATACGAGCACCTCGAAGCAAATCAAAGAGATCCTCAATACGGGGCAGCGGATGCTTGTTCTTGATAGTGACTGCATTCAGCTCCCGATAATCGACACACATCCTCTTCGAGCCATCCTTCTTATCTACCAGTAATAATGGAAAAGCCCAAGGAGAGAAGCTGCGACGGATATAGCCCTTGGCGAGCAACTCATCAATAGTCTTCTTGACTTCCTCATGCTCTATAGGTGCCATACGGTAGGGCCGCTTTGCAATAGGAGCTGTGCCAGGCAAGAGATCAATACAAAACTCAATGGCGCGTTCAGGCGGCATACCTGGCAAATCATCCGGAAAGACATCCGGGAATTCAGACACCACGCGAATACCGTCCGTGGGTCTAGCCTCCATCTGATGAAGAAATCCAGAAGGCTCTACTGCACTGATGACAACCTCTTGGCCACTGGAAGCTGATAGCAAGACTGTCCTCTGAGCACAATCTATCCGAACTCCCCACTTGGCCAGAGTCTCCATTCCCAGAATGACATCAATGCCCTTGGTGTCTAGCACCATCAGATCAGTACAGAACTCTACTCCCCTCAAAGAAACACTGACTCTCGGGCAGTAAGTGTGAGACCTCAACTGTCCTCCCGGTGAAGATACTAACAGGCACCTCTTTAATGTGCTAGTATGAATACCATGATGCTCGACAAAAGACTGAGTAATGAAGGAATGCGTAGCACCAGTATCAAAAAGCACTGTAGCTGGATATGAATTAACCATGAACGTACCAATAACCACGTTGGGAGCCTCGGCCGCTGACTCGGCCGTCACGTGGTTCACTCTGCCCTGAAGTGGCGCCCTGGGCTGAGCTGGGCGCCCCTGCGGTCCCGCCTGCGCCTTCCGGGGGCAAGCGTTGGCGTAGTGCCCCGGCTGGCCGCAGTGAAAGCAGGTGCGAGGAGGTCCCTGAGCCTGCTGTCCGGTAGGAGCTGCCGGACGTGGAACCTGCGGTGCCGGTGGAGCTGGTAGAGCAGTACGAGCCGGAGGTGCCGGTAACCTCTGGCCCTGACCTGCCTGCTGCTGTCGAGGCGGGTACTGCTGCGGTGGCCTCTGCTGGTACTGCTGAGGAGGCCGGTACTGCTGCTGGTACTGCTGGGGCGGCTGGAGGCGTGGACGAGTGTTGCTGCCGGAAGCAACGGGGACAACCTTCCTCTTCTTGTCCTCCATCTCCAGGTGCTTGCGCTCAGTGTTGAGCGCGCTGTCAACCAGATGGTTGAAGTCGTCGAAGCGGAGGTTGAGCAGCGCGTACTGGAGGTAGTCCTCAAGACCCTCCATGAAGTGCTCCTGCTTCTTGCGGTCATCCGCAACATCGGCAGGGGCGTAGCGAGCCAGCTGAAGAAAGCGATCACGATACTCCGTGACCGACATAGTCCCCTGATTTGACAAAGACAGATAGATATCGAAAGATTAACTCAAGATTCTTAAGGATAGAACAAGGGGTATTAGCTCAAAAGAAACCGCTGAATGATTATATTTAAGGTTACCTGCTTCAGTGCAAGGAACTCCTTCTGCTTCATCTTCATAACGCCCGCGGGGACGTTGTGGCTGCGGAAACGCTCCCTGAACTGGAGCCAAGTGAGAGCCTCGTGGTCGTGAACTGGGTGGGACTCCCACCAGTCCAAAGTTGCCCCTCGCAGCTGTCCTGCTGCGTACAGAACTCGCTCCCGATCATCGCACTGGGCGATGTCCAGCTGACGCTCCACTGCACGGAGCCAGTCGTCAGCCTGAAGAGGGTCGGACGTGTGAGAAAACGTCGGCGGGTGACCCCTCAGGAACTCTGCACGCCTGTCGCGAGGCTGCGGCGGTGGAGGAGGCGGAGGCTGAGTGTGAGCCTGCTGAAGAGCCTGAACAGTGTTGTTCAGGGTGGCCATCATCTGCATCTGGAGCTGGAAGTACTGCTCCGGAGTCAAAGGTGGTGGCATCGGGATCCCGGTACTCTGGTTGTTCTGACCCTGCTGCTGGCCAGAACCGGAACCAGTGCTCCTGGTGTTCACCATCTGATTTGAACAAAAGATTTCACGAGTAAGGATATTGCAGGAATAAACTCAGATGGATATGATAACTCCTTGCGGAAAAAGACTCAGTCATGATAAAGTAGACAGGATAGAGTTGACTGTTTTACCCCCAACGACCTAACTCATTTTATTAATTAGTTAACTTTAACATCAGAGTGATTTTCTTTGAACAAATTTAAACTGCTAAGCTATGCAATCAGTCAAAAATCCAAATCAAACATGTAGCATAATAACAAGCAGACAATTTTCACGACTTAGCCGAGTTTAACATACGACTCGACTAACACAACGCGTCGCAAAGTGTACTATCGTTTTATTATAAAAGGGTCACCTAGCTAATACTCATGGTGGTCAGATGACTGATTCAGGCCAAAGTCTACGAAAACTATTCTTCAGAGTGAAAGATCAAGGCAAGACGGGTAAAAAGTCATAGAAGTCAAGGGGTATAATAGTAAAATAGTTCCAGCAGGCAAGGATTGGTGAGAAGAAGTCCTAAAACTCGACCAGTTCTATCTAGGCTTCGTCCTACAGTCGATACGGCTCTGATACCACTCTGTAACACCCGGTTTATAAAAGAACATAAACCGAGCAATCATATACGTGCCAGGATCAAGTCACACGTATATACAACAGAATGAACAGTATATCAAAGCACATATCACGTAAAAAGATATAATAAAGCGAATACGAATGTTATTTATTACATTAATGACAAAAATGTCTGATACAGCGGAAGCGAAGTACAAAATACGATAAAGCTCTCCGAAGCTGAAGCAGGGCGCCACAGGGACGTCGACTGGGAGACGAACACCTAGAAGTCCTCGTAGTCCTGGTAGCGCTGGACGAACTCCCTCGTGTCGGCAGGAACTGAGCAGCAGTAGCGTAGCCAAGAGGAAAAAGTAGAGAAGAGGCAAGAGTGAGTACACAACTTGTACTCAACAAGTATAACACAAACTATGAGGCTCTAGGCTGGCTGACTCAACTGCATTAGCTTTTAAGTGTTGGCAAGATTTTATTTAAGCTATTTACTATGAGTTGATGATTTACCATTAACCCAGTTACATAGTTATTAATCAAGTTTAATCATGTAACTACTGAGAAACCAAACCAAAACCAAGCCACCAAGGTAACCCCGAGAAGCACCTCCCTCGTCGGAAGGAGATAACTCCACTAATCAAAAGGAGGATCTGGGCCGCTCATAACCGTGAGCACGGCTAGTATACCAGTTTTACACTCTGCAGAGGTTGCACATCTTTACCCACAAGTCGTGAGCTACGCCAGAGGTTCATCACACTTCCTTAGGTGAGATGACTAGCGACTCACTACGAGGCCGTTACAAAGAATCTCGTTGGTAAGGCGTAACCGCGAGAGATAGGTCAGCGACGATGGGGCCCGCCTCCGGGGGTACAAGCACAGGAGCGCAATCCAAGCACAGACCAAGCCGGAGGAGCAGGGACCATTGAAGCTTACTACTCTTGCCCCGCAGGTAAGTTACTCCAAACCAAAAAGACCTAATTAATAAGCCAAGTCTATCCCATTCTAGCCTTGTGGTAGCGCTGTTGTCCCAGGTTGTCGCTCTATGAACCGGTCCTTATGGAGAGTGGCCAACCAAGCACTAAGCACCGTGCTGGCCCCCTAAACCATGTTTCTACAAAAACCATCTTTTAACGAGACGTGAGCCACTCATCCACACAGAGGGCCACTCTCAGAATTAAGTTCAAGTAAACCATTAATCAATTTAATTAAAAAGGACCAAAGTGTGTTATAGCGCAGCAACCTAGCACAACTAACCAAAATGCAACCCAAAGGTATATTTAAAGGATATAAACTGGCTAGGAAATCCTTAAAGGCATACAGTATTAAAATGCAGTATGAAAATGTATTTAAAAGTGATGGGTTGTTCATATTATACTTGCCTTCCTCGTACTGCTCTGGCTGCTGCTCAAACTGCTCCGAAGACGGCTGCTCCGGGTACTGGTACTGGGGCTCCTCAGATGGATCAACGTCTACTCACGAACACATGGCCAAAACAAAGCACAACAATAAGCATACAAGCAAACACTAATAAAACTAAGAAACAGTACATCAATACATAAAAACAGCAAGAAAAACTAAGCCTAAACTGTTCTACTCGTTACAATGATCGCGTGGATATAAAGAACGCTAAAATCGGAGCTAAAACGCGTTTTCTAGGCTAAAAACAAGTTCTAGGGGCTTATCTGTAAGAAAACTAAGGTCCCAGGGGCTTTTCTGCTAAAACTGTAACACCCTAATTTTAAATTTCAGTATTTATCAATAAATTTAATTGGCTTTAGTATTTTCTCTAAGGTTTATTGTGCTTAGTTGGCATTTAATCTAATTTTTGTTTCATAAGTATTAAAATTTTATCATAGGTTTAAATTTTGTGTTGCATTCATGCCGGTGCATAGTTTTTAATTGTTTGAGTGTGGGTGAATTCAAATTTTATTTGAATTCAAACTTTGATTGGTTTAGAAATAGAAATAGAAAACAAAACCCTCCACCAAACCCAAACCCCACTCTAACCCGGCCCAAGAACCCACCAGCCCAAGCCCAGTCAAACCCAGCCAAAACCCGGCCCGTTCCTCCCTCTCCCTTCCCGCGGCCCAACCCCGCGAGGCCCAGCGCGCCCCGCTCGGCCCGCGTTGCCCGCTCAGCAGCTCCGGCCCAGCCCAGAGCGCAACACCTCCTCCAGCCTAGCACCCGCCCCGCGGCCTGCCTCCGCCTCGCGCCCGGCCCGCACGCGCTCCCCGCCTCACCCGCTGCCAGGCCGGCCCCGCTGGCAGGTTCTTCTCCCCCGCTCAGCGCTCGCCGCGCAACGGCCGCAACGCCCTTCCGTGATCCCCGCCGCTAACCTCGCCACCGCCTTCCAAACCCGCACGCCGAAATCACCGGCGCCCCCCTTTAAACCCTCGCCGCAACCCCGTGCGCCACACCTTCCCCCATCTGCGCAACCAGAACCAGAACACGCCGAGCGTTGCTAGCCCCGCCGCTTCCCCTGCTCGGCGCCGCCGTGGTCACGCCTTCCTGTAGCGCTCCACACCACTACAGCCCGCGCAAGAGCACCGCCGGAGTGCGGTGAAGCTCTTCGAACTCTCTGCGCCAGTCCTAGGACCCCGCATCTCCGGAATCGTGGTTGCGCCTCGCCGCCGGTAGGACACTGCGCCGCCGCGATTCCTCACCTCCGAAGGTTTTCCTGCCCCCCCTGACCACGCTCCACTTCTGCAGCACCTAGACGCCTTGTTTCGAGGGGGTTCAAAGCCCGGAGGAGGCCGGCGTCACTCGGACCGCGAAGCTCCGCCACGTCGAGCTCCGCCGCCGGTCCGCCCGATTGCTGCTCTGCACCACCTCCCCATCCGATTCCAAGCTCGGTAAGCGCCTCCACAGCCTCCTGGTCCGTTTGCGCAAGATAACGTAGCCGTAGCGCGTCCCCGCCCGCACCACGCCGCTCGCCGGCGATCTAGCGCCGCCTGCGCCGTCGCGCACGCCGCCCGAACCCCTGTCGAGCCCTGATCTGAGCCCCAGTAGATTGCACGTGCCGCGCTCTTTCTTTTGCACCAAACCGCGGTCCAAACCAAGCTCCGTAGCGCCTGTTTCACCAGCCCCGGCGAAGTCCCCGCCGCGGAGCAGGGCTCCGGCGACGGCGCCGCCGCGCCCTGCGCGCCCAACCTACCTGGGCCGTCCGATCCGGGATGCACGACCACGATTAGATCGGGGCACCGCCTCGCCCTGGGCCGCAAGATCACAATCCAACGGCTTAGATCCAGAGATACCGTTTCGCTGTGGTAAGTTTGTTAAAGAGCCCCTCAGTTTATTAGAATTCAACCCGCAGTCCATCTCGGGTGAGAAGTATTTCCAAGTATGCCCTTCCTTTTTCGCTTTAGCCCCTGACTTTTCCAGTTTTCAAACCCGCAGTCCAGCCCCTGAGTTTTTATGCGCTAGCCCCTGAGTTTAACCTTTAATTACGTTTTAGTCCTCGGTTTTAGCAGAAAAGCCCCTGAAACTTCAGTTTTCTTGCAAATAAGCCCCTGAACCTTGTTTTTAGCCTAGAAAATGCGTTTTAGCTCCGTTTTTAGCGTTCTTTATGTCCACGCGATCGTTGTAACGCGTAGAATAGTTCTAGAATAGTTTTGTGCGCTGTTTTCATGTATTGATGTACTGTTTCTTAGTTTTTGTTAATGTTTGCCTGTATGCTTATTTTGTGCATTGTTTTGGCCATGTGTTCGTGAGTAGACGTTGATCCATCTGAGGAGCCCCAGTACCAGTACCCGGAGCAGCCGTCTTCGGAGCACTTTGAGCAGCAGCCAGAGCAGTACGAGGAAGGCAAGTATAACATGAACAACCTATCATCTTTAAATACAATTTCATACTGCATTTTAATACTGTATGCCTTTAAGGATTTCCTAGCCAGTTTATATCCTTTAAATATAACCTTGGGTTGCATTTTGGTTAGTTGTGCTAGGTTGCTGCGCTATAACACACTCTGGTCCTTTTTAATTAATTTGACTAATGGTTTACTTGAACTTAATTCTGAGAGTGGCACTCTGTGTGGCTTGAGTGGCTCACGTCTCGTTAAAATTGGCTTTTGTTAGAAACATGGTTTAGGGGGCCAGCACGGTGCTTAGTGCTTGGTTGGTCACTCTCCATAAGGACCGGTTCATAGAGCGACAACCTGGGACAACAGCGCTACCACAAGACTGGAATGGGACGGTCTTGGCTTACTAATTAGGCCATGTTGGTTCGGGAGTAACTTACCGACGGGGCATGGGGGGTGGTGAGCTTCAATGGTGGCCAGGCTACGAGGCTGGTCTGTGTGTCTTGTACCCCCTCGAGGTGGTTACCATCGTTGCGGAGCCTGATTCCTTAGCGGTTACACCTTGCCAATGTGTCCTTTGTAACGGCCTCGTAGTGAGTCGCTAGTCATCTCACCTAAGGAAGTGTGATGAACAACTGGCGTAGCTCACGACTTGTGGGTAAAGATGTGCAACCTCTGCAGAGTGTAAAACTGGTATACTAGCCGTGCTCACGGTTATGAGCGGTCCAGATCCTCCTTTTGATTAGTGAAGTTATCTCCTTCCGGCGAGGGAGGTGCTTCTCGGGGTTAGCATGGTGGTTTGGTTTTGGTATGGTTCTCAGTAGTAGTATAATTAATTCTGATTAATTACTATGCAACTGGGTTAATGGTAATTCATCAACTCGTAGTAAATAGTTTTAATAAAAATTTGTCAACACTTAAAAGCTAATGCAGTTGAGTCAGCCAGCCTAGAGCCTCATAGTTTGTGTTATACTTGTTGAGTACAAGTTGTGTACTCACTCTTGCCTCTTCTCTACTTTTTCCTCTTGGCTACGCTACTGCTGCTCAGTTCCTGCCGACACGAGGGAGTTCGTCCAGCGCTACCAGGACTACGAGGACTTCTAGGTGTTCGTCTCCCAGTCGACGTCCCTGTGGCGCCCTGCTTCAGCTTCGGAGAGCTTGTATCGTATTTTGTACTTCGCTTCCGCTGTATCAGACATTTTGTCATTATTGTAATAAATAACATTCGTATTCGCTTTATTATGTCTTTTTACGTGATATGTGCTATGATATACTGTTCATTCTGTTGTATATACGTGTGACTTGATCCTGGCACGTATATGATTGCTCGGTTTATGTTCTTTTATAAACCGGGTGTTACAAAAACCGAGGGCCTAAACGTAATTAAACATTAACTCCAGGGTCTAACTCGCAAAAAGACTAAGCCTGGACGGCGGGTTCAAATTCCAAAGAGCTCAGGGGGCTAAGTGTTAAAACCTGGACCTAAACCTAATTATTTTTCAACGCGCTAGGACTGCGGGTTTATTTAGGACAAACTCAGGGGCTCTTATGCAAAGTTAACAGGCCGAACCGTTATTCACGAGTATGGGCCGTAGGATCGAGATCCAGCGCTTCAGATCTAATGGGGAGTCGATCTAATCTGGCGCGTCCCTTCTTGATCGGACGGCTCATGCGTTTTGGGGCGTGGACGGCGGCGGGAGCACTGGCGCGCGGCGGTGCACGGCGGTGAGGTCGCCGGACTTCATCAAAACGGTGATTCCGGGCTCGCCTTCGAGCGGAAATTGGTCAGGAAGCAAGAGCGCGGCACACTAAACCGATCTAGGGGCTTGGCGCAGGGCCACGGAACGGCGGAGGCCCGGTGCGGCGGCGAGGTGGGACGGCCTACGCCGGTGAGCCATTGCGCGCGGTGCAGGGGAAAAACTAAGGGTAGCTGGGCACGGGAGGGTTCGTTACCACGGCGTGAAGGTCCGGGGAGGCGTAGGGGAGGGAGGGCGGCGGTGCTGGGACAGATCCACGGCAGCACGGCAGCACGGCGGCTTGGCGTCGATCGGCGTTCGTGGTTCGGGCGTTGCAGTGCTCCTCCGGCTCCTGTGCTTCACGAGTCAACGTGGGGCGGTGCTGTGGAAGTTCTACAGGGGTCAGGGAGATCCGAGGGTCGCCGGTGGTGAGGAATCGGTGGCGGGGTGCTCTGCTTCAAGCAGAGGCAAGGCGGGCGCGGCGTTGGGGGTAGCGGTGGTGGTGGCGTGGCGAGTTGGGGCGCAGGAGGCCGTGGGCGCCAATTAAAGGAGGCTGCCGGGATTTGGGCGTGCGCGCCCCAGAAGGAAAGCCGGCGAGGATCACGGGCGCAGCGCGGGGAAAACGGATCGCGCCAACAGCTCTGCGTGATCCCGGGCCTGGGGGTGAAGCTTCTAGAAGGAAGGCCGCTAGTTGGATGACCGG
This sequence comes from Panicum virgatum, assembly GCF_016808335.1. NCBI lineage: Eukaryota > Viridiplantae > Streptophyta > Magnoliopsida > Poales > Poaceae > Panicum > Panicum virgatum. The sequence continues at coordinate 45,086,968 of NC_053153.1, read as the reverse complement.
TGGGGCTGCGGGACGAGGTGGGTCTGTGGTGTTGGCGGTCCACCGGCAGCGGCGGGGCGTGCTGAAGCAGAGAGGTTGCGGCGGGGAAGAAGGTCCTGACCGATGGGCCCGGTTCGTCAGTGGAGCGCGCGGCGCACTGGTCTGACGCGGCGTGGGCGCGGTGCGTGAGGCAGCGCTGCTGGGCTGCGGAGCGGCCCAAGGGGAGGAGGGGGGTCGCAGCTGAGCAGCGGCTGGGCCGTGGGGTTGACGCGCGCGCGGAGCGGGCCGAGTGCTGGGCTGGCCGAGCGGGAAAAACTGGGCCGGCCGGGGTAGAGGGAGAAGAGCTGGGCCCGGGGAAAAAAACGGGCCGGCTGGGGAGAGAGGTGGGCTGCGGGTTGGGCTGAGAAGTTGGGTTTGGGTTTTGCTTTGGGTTTTTCCTTTTCTATTTCTATTCTATTTCTCACTCAAGCTCAACTATTTGAATTCAAAAGAAACTTTGAATTCAAACTCCTATGAAATCAAACAATTAAAACAATGCATCGGCATGAATGCATCAACAAAGTTAAACCTAAGAAAATTTTAATTACTTGTGAAACAAAGACTAGATTAAATGCTAGACTAACACAATAAACCTTAGGAATTTAAATAAAGCCAATTAAATTTATTATTAAATGCTGAAATTTAAATTAGGGTGTTACATCAGCTGACGGGGGTCTCACTCTGGTCAAGATCCGTACCTCGTCCGAGGGTTGCGCCCATGCTCGCTGAGGGTTCTGCAGTAGAGGAGGGTACGGGGAGTTGGCAGCACAGTGGCGAGAGCGGTGTCAGGCACGTCCGCACAGGGTGTCGCAGGTTCCCACAGGGTCGGAACAGTGCCGGGAATGGCGGAACATTGACCAGGGTTGGCGGACGGGACTCCGGTCACCGCATGCTGTGCGGCATGGTGGTCTGGCGCCGCCTGACTCACGTCATGCGGTGGAGTGGTTGGCATTTAATGCTTTTGTCAGACGGGTGGGTGAGCAGATGGGTTGCTAGTTCCATCTGCCGAGGGGAGGCCTCGAGCGAGACGGAGTTGGCCTACTCCCCGAGGGTAGGTCCGCTACCCTCGAGCGAGGCGGAGTTGCATGGCGCCACTGGAGGCCTCGGCGGCGAGGCCTCGAGCGAGGCAGAGGTCATTCCACGGGTTCGAGGGGGCCTCGGATGGGCTGTATTGTGGAGCTGGGCCGTGAGCCAAGTGTTTATTGGGCCTCACGGGAGCCTGGAGAGGATTCGGGTGCTGTAGGAGAGCTACAAATGCTCCATGGTATCCAGGTGTAGAGTGACGACGGAGTTGTTATCATTGGTGGCTTCTTCCTCTCCAGGATCGCCGTCGAGTAGTCCTTCCCCTTCGGATCGGAGAAAGACTGTTAGCCTTGGTTCGGTGTGACTGTAGAGTCTGACAAGGTGGTTGGCACTGTGGGCCCGATTGCTTTAATTGTGTTTTGCGTTTTTGAGGGCGGTTTGGTCCATAGATTAGGGTGCTCCTAATTATGGTACCCGACAATGTCACAACATGATTTTAGAGTACGTAGAACAACATTACTAACAATTACTTGCATTTAGTTCCATCTAGGTACTAATTCAAAATATTGGTGTTTGCACTTGACAGATTACTTGTATAGCAGATGACCTCATCCGACCACAAAGAATCAAAGCAATTCAAGAATCAATCTGTGGATTCCTCCTAGATGAGGTCATAAATCCAAATAGAGAATTTTATGCGGATCCTAAGATAAGTTTGGGTCGAGCGGATCCGTATAAGGACATCAGCGATGATGAGGCGCCTAAGGACACTTAGTATCTTGTAAAAATTTGTCGGACAAAATTTATGTGCACGACGACTTGTAAATATATTATGAACCCCGAGTTCATTATTAACATATTTATATTGAAAGTACATATAATATTTCAAGTTTATGTAATTATAATAAATGTATTCTATTATATGCTAGATACGAATATATACGAATACGCAGACGTACAAGAATACGAGTATGCAGAATACGCAAACGTATACGAATACGAATTAGTTGAAACCCAAAAAATAAAAAAATAGAAAAAAAAAGACATTTAGTACCGGTCGCCGACCGGTACTAAAGTGTTCCACCTGCCGCGCCTGCGTGGCAGGCACTTTAGTACCGGTCGGTAACACCGACCGGTACTAAAGTGCACCTTTAGTACCAGACGGCTTGACCAGTACTAAGTGGCGGCCCACTTAGTACTGCCTAGGCGGGGTACCGGGCGGGCGCCCGGTAATTATGTGCTTTTTTCCAGCAGTGCAAGCTTTTTTCCAGCAGTGCACTGAATATTTATATTTTGAACTAGTTCTTGTATATCTGAACTGAGTGCTGGTTGGCAGTGTTCAAATCCCACTATAAGCCTTTCACCAGCAAAAATGGAATCAGTGTGGACGGCACCTATTAGCTATTATGAGTTTCTACAACAGACACAAGGGACCGATGATTGAGCTGTTGCAGATATAAGGTACGGTGCAGATATGACTTTCACAAGGCACCTATTATAATCTATTATGAGTTTCTAACTATTTTTCTTGGTGAGTATAAAGTTATTAACTGTGTGCTGCCTGTGAATCGTAGGAGATGTTCAGTTAAGTACATTCACTATCAGAAAATCGAAATTTCATGACGGTGCCTATTTTCATGAGAGGCATGACCAAACCGTCACAAAATTAATTATTTCGTGAAGGTGCTTTAGAACCCGTCACGAAATCGTATTTTCGTGAAGGTGCAACACACACTGTCACGACAATTTACTATTTTCATGATGTACTCCCTCTGTCCCTATATATATGTCGTTCTCACTTCCCAAGGTGAAAGTTTGATTAATTAGAATATTTGAATCTAGTTTTTTAATAAATTTATTTAGAGATATAAATGTTGCACATATTTTCTACAAATCTAGTCAAAGTGGTAGCACGGAAACCAAAAACGACACAATAAGGGACGGAGGGAGTAGTTGTGTAAACCGTCATGAAAATTAGGTGTTCCAATCATGAAAAATGTTTTAGGCCAATCAAATTGTGCCATGTGGCAAATGATCTAAATGAAGAACATATAAAGAGCTAGCTTTCTCTTTATGATCCGGTATTAAAACTTATAACTGGTATTTCTCCATCATTAAGACTCCAAATTTGATTATTTTTCTTTCTATTTTTTTCTAAACTCAGGCACTTTCAATAAATATACTTTTTAATATTAATTGCTATTTATGGTTTTGTTTTTCATATGGCTTGTTTTCTTCCACTTATATAGAGAATAGAATTTTTTTGCATATAGCAATTGCTATTGTAATTTAGCATTTTCTATTATTATTGTAAACATAAGATTGTGTCCAAATTTGAGGTTCATATTTGTATGGAATTGTTGCACTCTTAAACCTGTAAGTCAGAATCGGCCTATTGTCACATCCTCTTCTTAGCGTCCTTCATTATATCAAAGAAATTGGTACACTTCTGGTGTTATTCTCGAATCTGAAGTTCTCACGAATGCTTTGGAATTTGGATGACCCATTGTGATATCTAATAATTCATCTAAGAACATGAACCATACTAACTTGTTCTTATAAATTAGAGATGTGGAACAGTGTTGGGGAAATTGAGCTGGAAAAGAATAGGAGAAACCCAACGCAAGAAGGATCCTCACAAGGGATCAGCGAGCAACAAATCGTTTCCCTTCCCTACATGTGTACCCAAGTTGATTATCTATGTAGTGTACTCGGGGAAGATAACATCACAAGCCGTACTTCCAGACGAGACTAAACATTAGTTTCGCAGCATCCATTGACTCCACATACATGTAAAGGGCATACCCAGTGCCGTAGGCTTCCCGCACTGTGCGGGGTCTGGGGAAGGGTTGTCTTTAAGCCCCAAGCCTTACCCACACAAATGTGCAGAGGCTGGGGCTCGAACCCGGGACCTTCCGGTTACAGACGGTAGGCTCTACCGCTACACCAGGCCTGCCCTTCTGACTCCACATACATGTTCCTGCCTGAATTACAAGCAAGACGGCATGTTAACAAATGCCCAAGTCTTCTCTGGCAGATGACCTAATAAGGTGTTCCAGGTTCAGATCAAAAGTAAATACGGTAGGCTCAACTCAGACAGCACGCTACAGATACATGAGCAAGGCATCCGTAAGCAAAATAGCCTGCTCTGCGGTCTGCCCTGTCCTCCACACTTCGAAGTCCTTGTTGAAGAAGCGACTCCAACTAAACAGACGAGTCAGTGGAAATGGCCCTCTGGTGTTTCCCTGAAGATCAACATAATTCCACAGGGGAGTGTGGGGTGACACTGCATTCATCGCTTCACGCACTGCTGGCTCGTGCTGCTCAAGATCCCCATTTGTGGCTCCAGAGGCATGTATAAGCGAAGCTGACTCGGATTGCTCCATATGAAGATGCCCACCAGTCATAGCCCTCCGAGCACGTGACGCGTTGCCTTCTGTCCTATGTTCAACAATGTGAAGATCCTCATCTCTGTCACTGTCCAGGTAGATAGCTTCTTCAAGGATGTACCACAAGATCAAGTTTCTGAGATCCTTCACATCTGGCACATAGATCCGGTTCTTGTACCACAAGGTACCCTGATCATCCTCTCTAAAATGAGGAGCCTTGCCCTTCTTGAGCAACTCACGGATCTCCTGCACCTTCTCATCTTCCTTCTGATGCTGCCGGATCTCTGCCTCTAGAGTGGGCACTGCCTCGAATGTTGCACTCGAAGTATGATGCAAGAAACCCAGACTCAACTACTCAAACTCCTCACATAACTCTAGAGACATCTAGAAAGCAACGGCCATGTTGACATAGCTTCTTCTGCTCAGAGCATCTGCCACAACATTGGCCTTACCCGGATGATAGTGAATCTCCAGGTCATAATCCTTGACCAGCTCTAACCATCTCCTCTGTCGCATGTTCAGCTCATTCTGCGTGAAAATATACTTGAGGCTCTTGTGATCAGTGTAGATATCACACTGCTGCCCATACAAGTAATGCCTCCATATCTTCAAAGAATGAACAACTGCGGCTAACTCAAGATCATGAGTGGGATATTTCAGCTCATGCCGACGTAACTGCCATGAAGCATAAGCAATCACTCTACCCTCCTGCATCAGAACACAACCAATACCATCCTTCGAAGCATCACAGTACACCGTGAACCTCTTGCTTTGGTCTGGCAGAGTAAGGACTGGCGCCGTAGTCAACCTCTTTTTTTAGTTCATCAAATGCCATCTGACGCTCATCAAATGCCATCTGACGCTCATCAGTCCATATGAATGCTGCATTCTTCTCTAGCAAAGAAGTCAAAGGCTTCGCGATCTTGGAGAAATTCTCAATGAACCTCCGATAATATCCTGCTAAGCCCAAGAATGACCGGACTTCCTTCACCGTCTGCGGTGTCTCTCACTCAAGCACATCCTTAACCTTGCTTGGATCAACTGCAATACCTCCCTTGGAGATGACATGACCGAGGAATGGAACCTCGTCAATCCAGAACTCACACTTGCTGAACTTAGCATACAGCTGATGCTCCCTCAATCTCTGCAACACGAGCCTCAGATGAACTTCATGTTCTGCCTCTTACTTGGAAAAGATCAGAATATCATCAAGGAAGATCACCATGAAGACATCTAGATAATCCATGAAAACCATGTTCATCAAGTGCATGAAGAAAGCCGGGGCATTAGTCAACCCAAAGACATGACCGTGTACTCATACAGCCCGTACTTGCAGGTGAATGCCGTCTTCGGAATATCCTCAGGACGAATCCTCAGCTGAAAATAGCCCGAACGCAGATCAATCTTCGAGAATACACGAGCACCTCGAAGCAGATCAAACAGATCCTCAATACGGGGCAGTGGATGCTTGTTCTTAATGGTAACTGCGTTCAAATCCCGATAATCGATGCACATTCTCTTCGAGCCATCCTTCTTATCTACTAGCAACAATGGAAAAGCCCAAGGAGAAAAGCTACGATGGATATAGCCCTTGGCTAGCAACTCATCAATAGTCTTCTTGACTTCCTCATGCTCTATAGGTGCCATATGGTAGGGCCGCTTTGCAATAGGAGCTGTGCCAGGCAAGAGATCAATAGAAAACTCAATGTCGCGTTCAGGCGGCATACCTGGCAAATCATCCGGGAAAACATCCGGGAATTTAGACACCACGCGAATACCATCCGTGGGTCTAGCCTCCATCTGATGAAGAAACCCCGAGGGCTCTGAAGCACTGACTGTCACCTCTTGGCCATCAGATGCTGACAACTGAACTGCCCGTTGAGCACAATCAATTCTGACTCCCCACTTGGCAAGAGTATCCATTCCCAGAATAACATAAATACCCTTGGTGTCTAGCACCCTCAGATCAGCACTGAACATTGCCCCCCTTATGGCTATATTGACTCGGGGGCAAACAATATGGGATCTCAACTCCCCTCCCGGTGAAGAGATTAGCAGACACTTTTTAATGCAGTGGTAAAGAAACTATGCTGCTCAACATATGACTTTGTGATGAATGAATGAGTAGCACCAGTATCGAAAAGCACTGTAGTTGGATGGGAGTTGACCATGAACGTACCAATAACCACGTTAGGAGCCTCGGCCGCTGACTCGGACGTCACGTGGTTCACTCTGCCCTGTGCTGGCGTCCTGGGCTTAGCTGGGCGCCCCTGCTGTCCTGCCTGCGCCTTCCGGGGGCAAGAGTTGGCGTAGTGCCCCGGCTGGCCATAGTGATAGCTGGGCTGCTGGGCCGCGGGGAAAGGAATTGGGCCGCCAGGTTTGGGCTGCCTGGGTTGGGCTACTGAGATTTGGGCCGGATTGGGTTTTCATCTGGGTTTTCTAATTCCTTTCCTCTGTTCTATTCAAGCCAAAACTCAAATCTATTTGAATTCAAATTGAATTTTAATTCAACTCCTATGCATTCAAACAAAATAAAGCCATGCACCAGCATGAATGCAACAACAAGTTTTACGTAGAAAAATTTTAATTACTTGTGAGAGAAAATTAATTTAAATGCAAGTCTAAGCATATAAAACCTTAGAAAATTAAATAAAGCCAATTAAATTTATTATTAAAAGCTGAAATTTAAATTAGGGTGTTGCACATGAGGTGTTGTTAGAGGCTTTGTGGGCATATCGTATTTCGTGTCACGGATCCATCAAGACATCACCATACCATCTGGTCTACGGTCAAGATGCTGTGTTGCCATGGGAGATCACGGCCGGATCAAGGCGTGTTGAGTTTCAGAATGATCTATCGGCTGAAGAGTATGTAGCCTTGATAAGCGATAATGTGGAGGATCTTACATAGCTAAGACTTTGGTCACTTGAGAAGATCAAGAAAAACAAGGCTAAAGTTGCTCGTGCATACAACAAAAAGGTCAAGCCGAAAGAATTCTGGGTTGGAGACCTAGTTTGGGAGGTAGTGCTACCATTGGGAACTAAAGACAGGAAGTATGGTAAGTGGTCTCCTACTTGGCATGGACCGTACAAGGTTGATTAGGTCCTACCTGGAAATGCGTACATGCTTGAAGAATTAGATGGTGTCAAGTTTTCTGTAGCCGTCAATGGCCAACACCTCAAGAAATATTTTCCGAGCTTGTGAGAAGGCGACTCACAAGAGCCGATGAGATCCATCTGGCTGCATTATAAAAGGCCAACACGTTGAGTTGGCCAGTAAAAAAAATGAGATAGGCCAACACGTTGAGTTGGCCAGTAAAAAAAAGGCAAAAGTGAGAGAGTCCAACACGTTGAGTTGGCCAGTAAAAAAAAGCAAAAGTCAGAGAGGCCAACACGTTGAGTTGGCCAGCAAGTAAAAATTATATGAGAAGCAAGGCAGCCGATGTGTAACCATCGACTTAAGATGTTTTTAATAGATACGAGTTTCAGTTTAATAGGCAATATTAAATGTTTTCTGAATTATTCTACTAGTTCAGGAATCCTTCTATGGCATGGATGGCTTCTGCGCGTATGGCGTCGGCTCTTGCTATGACTGCTTCATCGTCTTTGTCATCGCCCGTTACTATCTGTTGACTCAAGGTGTTGATTTCTGCAAACTCTGCCCATATTTGCTCGGTTATTTCTTGCGCTTCTTGCTTGGAGTTTGCAATCGAGGCTTTCTCCTCTTGGATCAGTCTATGTGTGGTGCGGACTTTTTCTTCGAGTTCTGCCAGTTCTTTCTCCAGGAGGCTGAGTCGCCTTGTACTCGCTGAGATATCGGCTTTGGCATCCAGAGTTGCCTTCTTCTGGTTTAGCATCTTGCACTTTTCAGTGATGTCGGCTTTCAGAGGAATTTGAGAATGCCTTAGTTCTATCCTCTGTTGCGCTGCTTTCACCTCTGCCCGAAAGAAGGGAAGATGGCCGGCTGGCCAGAGCTTGATCCGAAGTGACTCTGGAAGCTGGGATTCTATCTGCTCGAGGACTTTCTGTATTTCGCTGGAGTCATCGACCAGGGTACTGATTGGAGCAGATAGCAGATTTTTGATGTGTTGAAGCTGATCCATGAGGTCAATCGGCTGCTGTGGTGGTGGTACCTTCGCTCCAGGGGCGATCAGACCCAATGATGCTGGGTCAAAGGAGAGCAAATCTGAAATATTGAAGCCCTGTGGAGATATCAGAGATAGTTTTGGGAGCAAGGCATATCAACAGAGTTATCGGCTGATTTAGAATTGGCTCATGCAGTGTTACCTGTTGTGAGGAAGAAGCGATGGTCGGTCCGAGTGTGATCGGCTCAGTTGGGGCAACAACGGCGACATCGACTGTTGCAGTTTCTTCACTGCGAATTTCTGCTGGGATGATGGGTGGTTCTCGCTGTTCTTGGACTTCAGTTGTTCCAGTATCGACTTCATGAGCGGCGGTTCTCTGTTGTGATGGGCTTCCAGTGCTAAGGATGTCTTCAGCTGTGTCCTGGAGGAAAGATTACAATCAACCAGAGTACATGTGCAAAAGAAAGGAATTTTTCAGAAAAAGTTTTGGAGAGTGAATTACCTGGTTGGTATTGGATTCTGATCGATCTGAGGGAGGCTGTGCTGTCTTCTTAATGATTCGTCGTGTGAAGATCTTCCTTTTCTTAGTTGGGACTCGGGGGGCAGCACTTCCAGAGATTTGTCTCCGCTTAGAGGCCGACTGGGGTGAGTCTGGCTGAACAGTCATTATTACTTTCTTCATTGGCGGTGATCCTTTGCAGAAAAGAACATCAGGGGTGGTTGGGAGAAAGTGGAATGGCTCCCCGTTACTGGTCATGGGTTCTGGACCATTTTGTTGCTGTAAAAAGGTGAGCAAGGTTTAGAAAGAATAGGTGCCTGGATCCAGTACCTCTGCCTCGAGGATTGTATATTCAGGATCAATTTTTTGCAGTAGAGGGCCTAAAGCTCTTCTGAAAACATGAGTTTTCCACATTCCCCACCATGTGTTAAACCCGGTTGACGAGGGAGTAAAGGATAGATCAGCTGGTATTGGAATGTGGAGATTGTCAAACATGCTGTAGCATCTTGAACTGGTAAGACCGTCAGGTAGATTGGCTCTACTCTCCACCAAGTGGTGAATATGGAAGTGGGGAGGGACTTGTCCTAGGCCGAATTGCCGAGCTGCTATGACTGGTTGATAGGTTTCATAACCTGGTTTGATGATTCTGTTGGAAGTGCTTATGTCGACAGGAAGAAAGCCAGGTCGGATCATTAGAGAATATAGATGCCGAGTGCTATTGTCATCGGCAAAGCTATCTAGCCTGAGGGTAGTTGGGTTCTCAAAGGCTTCAGATTCAGTGAATGGAAAGTAGAGGGGATTCTCTAGGCCTTTGTAGAAAATTCTACACCATTTTGCTGCATCTGTTGAGTTCAGTTTACTGCCAGGGAGGCTGAATAGGGTTTGGCCATAGCTGGTGCATCTAATTGGCTTGCCATTCTCGTCAGGGAAGGAATTCTTGGCTAGGCTTTGAAAGTTTGGAATCTGGTCCTGGAAGTAGAGTTGTGCCCATAACTGAATGAACCACCAAGGACCACCAGTTCTGAGTTTCCTTTGGCTGAGCAAGCTAGTTGTCATGAAATGGAGACATCTGTATGTTTCTCCGAGGAAAAGCGCCTAGGCTGGTGCGGTTGCCATGGGCCATATGGTAAGCCAAAGGAAGATAATTCTTGGTTGGGGCTAAGGAAGGACCATAGAAGATGAAATGTTCTAACCAAAGATTTAGAAAGGCTGTGTGTTCCTTTTTACCTACTGGACCTTTTGTTTTCATGTGCTGGTTCATGTAAGTGCTCCAGTTTGTGCAGTCTGTTTTAGATGAAAGTTTGAAGGGGACTTCTACCATTCTGTGAGCTGCAGAATCAGGGGACCTAATGTCTAGGCCAGTAATCATGGTAACATCCAGCAGAGTAGGGGTCATGGGTCCTTGACCAAAGAGGAAACAGTTCAGAGCGTCGGACCAGAAATAGCCGATGGTCTTCAGAAGATTTTCATCTTTATCTAGGGGGGATAATGATAGACTGAGTGCATTAGCTATGTTCAGTTCTTTCCACAAGGGCATATAGGTTTTTGCTACTCTGCTATACCATATAATCTAGCTTTCAGGTGGATTAGTCCAGGCTCTTAAGCAGTCGGCCCAGGAATTTAAATTGATGTCTTGACTCATGAAAGGGATTCTATTTGCTTCACAGGAGATCAGATCCGTGGGATTTTCATAAGCTCATGGACCAAGACAAAAGGAGTTGAGATTGGAAGGATGCGGCAAAAGGATGTCTGAAGCCTGGAGTTTTAAAAAAATTCAGAAATTTGTATATGGTGTCATATTTCATAGCTTAATTTATTCGGAGGATTGATGAGCTGAAAAAAGTTGAAAGGATGGGCTGAATATTACCTTCAGGCCGAAGATTGCCGTGTCGATGTTTGGAGATCTCGCTATTTGAGCTTCAGAGTCCGCCATGGTTCAGATCTACTAACTTAGGGTTTGGTTGTTTTGCGGGCTCTGGTTCAAGTTTTGGATGCTGTGAGTTTTCGTTCAAACTTATGAAGCGGGATTCTCGAATTGCGCTCGGATTTGGAATATCTGTTTCGAGTTAGGTTCAAAGTGGAGGTGATGTTCTGTTCTTATACTGGTTGCTTCCAATTTTGAATTCCGTCGGCTCTTGGTTATTGGTAAAGCTCGATGTAGTGCCATCGGCTTTTGGAGGGTTGTCCGAGCAAGAAACTAAGAGATGAGGGACTTTATTCATTAAAGGAAAGTCTTTACAAGGGAATCCTTCGGCTCAATCTATGCTACAGTACTACTCCAACAGTACTTCCTACCACCCGTAGGTGCCTAATGCCTACGGCGCTTGGGGTTTCGCGCCGGCACGTCTCCGCCGCTGCTGTCGTCGCCGTCGTCGTCGCTGCCGCTGCTCTCGTCGGCGCTGCTGCCATTGCTGGCTTCGTCGTCGCCACTCCAGCCGCCGCTACCGCCATCATTATTTTCCTTGCTTTCCTCCTCGGAGGAGCCAAGGAACCGGAAGGCCCTTTCGGCCATCGGGTCCTCCTCAACAGAGGAGGAGTCGATTTCTTCTTCCGAGGAGGAGTCGGCTCCGTCTTAGCAGAAGCAATCGTCGCTGTTCTCCTCCGGCTCTTCCTGGAATAGGAGCCGGAGGTCTTCATCGTCGGTCTTGGGTTCGTCATCCTCGGAAACGACTTCGAAGTCGAACTCCTCTACGTCCCAATGCAGAGGAGCAAGTGCCTCGTGCGCCGCTGTCGGATCATACTCCGGCGTCGGTTCCCGGTTCTCGGAGATGGGGTCGAGGGAAGAGGCAGAGTGAGTTGGGCTTAATGAAGAAATTAAAGGAGGCTTACGAATCGGCTCCTGCGTGAGCGTTTGGGCCATGTGGGCCATGTATCTTTAGATTTAGTTCAGTTTGAGTTAGAGATAGAGTCCGATATGGACACGTTAGTTTAGATTGTTGTCCAAGTTTCCGGACTATAAATATGTACTCACTGACATTTGTCAAGAAGAACGTCATCACGTTTTTCAAACAACAACTCTCGGCGCACCGCCACCCCTAATTCTAGGGTTTCGTCCAAGTAAGCGCCATGCTGCCCTGATCGCTTCTTGCGATCAGGGCAGTTTTGTTCTTGATTTTACCTTGATATTACTCGTACTGAAACGTTTTTGATGGCGAGTAGTGCTAGTTATCCTGATTTTCGTAGCATGATTTTTAGTAGATTCATCGTGCTTTTGTTGCTTATCATCTACGAACATCATGTCATCTCTGCGCGATCATGATTTAATCTTATACTAATTCTCGTTGCATGGAATTAGTCGCGTAGAGATGACACTCTGCTCCTTTTTTATCTAGTAGATCTAATCTGTTATGGTTAGTTATTATACTTAAGAATTGGCGTAATATCTGCTAGTTTAGGCCTTGCAAACGAGTTGGACGATCCGGCGATGTATTAGATGCTTTGCCTTGATCTTAATAGGGATTGATCCGGGAATCGGCTTTCGCTTGTTCTTAGGCCTCTTTTCTGGTCAAGGTTTGGTTATCTTTTACGCACGTTAGGCCTAACTACATGTAGGATGTTCCGAATTAGCAGTGAAGCTTTTACCGTCATGGATTAGATTAGCTAGATTTAATTGAAGCCATTTTTGCAGTTATTTGTCTTATCCATTACCATCTGGATATGCAGATCCAATCTGACACCGAGACTCGATCGGCTCTTTAAAGCCGATGCAAGAGTCATCCCGGGGAGCCGACCATGGCTCGGACTAATGTTTACACGTGTCTGTGCTTGTAGGCAAATCGTCGAAGGCATGTTCGCACCCTCCTGATCGGGTATAGATCAGGTGGCACGCCCTGCATCTCCGGAAGCGACGGCGTGTGCCAGGATCTGGGCCGTTGACCGAGGGACCGGTGCCAGCCAGTGCCCCGGCAGCCTCCCGGCTCCTCGTGTTGCCTGTCACTACTCGCCGGTGGGTTTTGACCGACAACAAGCCCGTGGCTCTGTTTGGGGTCGTTCTCAGGCTCTAAATAACCGAGGGTATCTCCGTGAGCCACCTCCGGCCAAACTTGTTCAGTTTGTTGAAGATTCTTGGCTTGAGGCCTTGTAAAATCATGCCGTTGGCGCGCTCCACTTGGCCATTCGTCTGTGGGTGCGCTACAGCCGACCAATCCACGCGTATGTGATAGTTGTCGCAGAATGCCAAGAACTTCTTGCCTGTGAACTGGGTGCCATTGTCGGTGATGATCAAGTTTGGAACCCCGAACCTATAGATGATGTCGGTGAAGAACAGCACGGCTTGCTCAGACTTGATCTTGCCGATGGGTCGAGCCTCGATCCACTTGGAAAACTTGTCGATCGCCACCAACAAGTGGGTGAAGCCCCTGGGCACTTTCTACAAAGGCCCGATGAGGTCCAGCCCCCACACGGCGAACAGCTATGTGATGGGGATGGTTTGCAGAGCGTGAGCCGGGAGGTGTGTCTTCCAGGCGTAGAATCCCTGCCGGAACGCATTGCCCGCGAGGGTCCGAGGCGCCGCGTGGTGACTGCAGATTACGGCGTGGAAGTCCCGGATCAGCTCCTTGCCCTCGGGACTAGGAATGCAGCGCTACAGAACGCCCGAGGGACTGCACTTGTACAGCTCGTCATCGACCAAGACAAAGGACTTGGCCCGCCTGGCAAGGCGCCGCGCCTGAGCGCGGTCCGAGGGTAAGACCCCTCGGATCATCCAGTCGAGGTACTGGGCACGCCAGTCACGTGGAGGTGGGTCCTTGTCAATCTCCATCGCTTCAGCCTCATCTGCTGAGGAGGTCTCGGCTTCTGTGTCCATGGCCTCGGACGCCTCCGTCGAGGCGTCTTCAGCCGAGGGCTCGGCGGTCGCAGCCCACGAGGGTTCGGGTGCCGCTCCGATGGCTTCCGCTAGACTCTTGAAGTCGACGGACGGCTTGGTCCGCCCAGACATGATCTTGGCCAGTTCATCCGCTTCTTCGTTGCACTTGCGCGCGATGTGGTTGAGCTCGAGCCTGTCGAACTTGTATTCGTGGCGACTCACTGCATTGCAGTATGCCTCCATTTTTTCATTGTGGCAGCTGGCCCCTTTCATCACCTAGACGATGATGAGTTGATAGTCTCCCCGGACGTCGAGGCGCTTGATGCCAAGCTCGATGGCAATGCGGAGGCCGCTGAGGAGGACCTCGTACTCCGTCATGTTGTTGGACGTCGGGAAGTGCAAGCATATCACGTAGCGCATGTGCTCCCCGAGGGGTGAGATGAAGAGGAGGCCCGTGCCTGCGCCGGTCTTCATCACTGATCCGTCGAAGTACATGAGCCAGCATTCTGCTTGAATCTGGGGTGGGGGCAGCTGAGTGTCGGTCCACTCGGCAATGAAGTCTGCCAAGATTTGGGATTTGACCGCCTTGCGAGGTGCATAGGTGAGAGTCTCTCCCATCAGCTCCACTGACCACTTGGCTATCCTACCCGTGACCTCCCGATTGTGGACTATCTCTCCCAAAGGAATAGACGATACCATGGTGACGGGGTGAGCCTCGAAGTAGTGGCGCAGCTTGCGCCGAGCTAGGATCACTGCATAAAGCAGCTTCTGGATCTGTGGATACCGTGTCTTGGTTTTAGACAACACTTCACGGATGAAGTACACCGGCCTCTGGACACGTAGAGCGTGTCCCTCCTCTTGCCTATCCACCATGATGGCTGCATTGACGACCTGAGTCGTGGCTGCCACGTATAGGTAGAGGGGTTCGCTGTCCATTGGTGGCGTTAGGATTGGGGCGCTAGTGAGCGACGCCTTGAGTTTGTAAAGGGCATCCTGAGCCTCAGGGGTCCACGAAAAGCGCTCGGATTTCCTCAAGAGCCGATACGGAGGCAAGCCTTTCTCTCCGAGGCGTGAGATGAAATGACTATGGGCTGCTAGGCAACCCATGACCTTCTGTACCCCGTTTAGGTCTCGGATGGGTCCCATCCGAGTGATGGCCGAGACTTGTTCAGGTTTGGGCTCAATGCCTCGCTGGGAGATGATGAAACCCAAGAGCATGCCTCGAGGGACTCCGAACACACACTTCTCGGGGTTGAGCTTTACCCCTTTGGCCCTAAGGAAATCAAACGCGATCCTGAGATTGGCTACCAGGTTGTCCGCCTTCCTGAATTTCACGACAATGTCGTCGACAAATGCTTCTACGGTACGCCCGATGCGATCCTTAAACACATGGAGCATACATCGCTGGTATGTAGCTCCGGCGTTCCTAAGGCCAAAGGGCATCGTAACGTAGCAGTACATGCTGAAAGGGGCGATAAAAGAAGTCGCGAGCTGGTCGGATTCTTTCATCTTGATTTGGTGATAACCGGAATATGCATCAAGAAAGGATAATAGTTCGCATCCCGCAGTAGAGTCAACTATTTGGTCAATACGTGGCAAAGGAAAAGGAACTTTTGGACATGCTTTATTTAAACCAGTATAGTCTACACACATCCTCCACTTCCCATTTTTTTCTTAACTAATACAGGATTAGCTAGCCACTCGGGATGGAATACCTCCTTGATGAATCCGGCCGCCAAAAGCTTATGCACCTCCTCGCTGATCGCCCGTCGCTTGAGCTCGTCGAAGAGCCGCAGACGTTGCTTGACCGGCTTGGAGTTCGGCAGGATGTCAAGGGAATGCTTGGCAACCTCCCTCGGTATGCCAGGCATGTTCGAGGGGCTCCACACAAAGATGCCAGCGTTGGCACAGAGAAAGTCGACGAGCACCACTTCCTATTTGCTGCTGAGGGTGGCGCTGATCTTCAACGTCTTGCCGTCGGGGTTCTTCGGGTTGAGGGGGATGTCCTTTGCACCCTAGGCAAGCTCGAAGCTGCCCGCGTGCCACTGCGTGGAGTCCATGGCCTCGTTGGCCATCCTTTGCAGGTCCATGGCGAGGGCCTCGTCTACTGCCAGGGCCTTGGCATGCTCGACGCACTCGACGTCGCACTCATAGGCGTGCTAGAACGAGGAGCCGACGGTGATGACACCCTTAGGGCCCAGCATCTTCAGCTTGAGGTAGGTAGGTGTAGTTGGGGATCGCCATGAACTTGGCGTAGCATGGTCACCCAAGAATAGCGTGGTATGCTCCCCGGAACCCCACCACCTCGAAGGTGAGCACCTCCTGGCAGAAGTTGGCTACCGTGCCGAAGCAGAGGGGCAGGTCGATCTGGCCGAGGGGTTGGACTCACTTCCCAGGCGCAACACTGTGGAACGATGACCTGCTGGGGCGGAGCTTGTCCAAGCCAATCCCCATGAGCTCCAAGGTGTGGGCGTACATGATGTTGAGGCTGCTGCCCCCGTCCATGAGCACCTTGGAGAAGTGTGTGTTGCCGATGATGGGGGTCCACGATGAGTGGATACTGTCCCGGGTTCGGGATGTAGTCGGGGTGGTCCTCGCGGCCAAAGGAGATAGTGTCCTCCAACCAGTCGATGTAGGATGGCGTGGCCTTGGTGACGGAGAAAACTTCCCGGCGCTCGTGCTTGCGCTGTCGTGCGGTCATGTTCGCCATCAGCCCTCCGAAGATGAAGAAGACGTTCTCCACCGAGGGGAACTTGTCGTCGCCACCCTTGTCATTTGCATCCTTCTTCTTGTCCTCATCGCGGTGTGCGACGTGATTGTAGTACTTGCGGAGCATCTCGCACTGCCCGAGGGTGTGGTTGACCGAGCCCTTGTGGCAAGGGCACAACTTCTTGAGCATTTCGTCGAACAGGCCGCCACCACCCCGAGGGGGGCCTCGGTGTAACACCCGGTTTATAAAAGAACATAAACCGAGCAATCATATACGTGCCAGGATCAAGTCACACGTATATACAACAGAATGAACAGTATATCATAGCACATATCACGTAAAAAGACATAATAAAGCGAATACGAATGTTATTTATTACAATAATGACAAGAATGTCTGATACAGCGGAAGCGAAGTACAAAATACGATAAAGCTCTCTGAAGCTGAAGCAGGGCGCCACAGGGACGTCGACTGGGAGACGAACACCTAGAAGTCCTCGTAGTCCTGGTAGCGCTGGACGAACTCCCTCGTGTCGGCAGGAACTGAGCAGCAGTAGCGTAACCAAGAGGAAAAAGTAGAGAAGAGGCAAGAGTGAGTACACAACTTGTACTCAACAAGTATAACACAAACTGTGAGGCTCTAGGCTGGCTGACTCAACTGCATTAGCTTTTAAGTGTTGGCAAAGTTTTATTAAAGCTTTTTACTACGAGTTGATGAATTACCAATAACCCAGTTGCATAGTAATTAATCAGAATTAATTAAGAAACTACTGAGAACCAAACTGAAACCAAGCCACCAAGGTAAACCCCGAGAAGCACCTCCCTCGTCGGAAGGAGATAACTTCACTAATCAAAAGGAGGATCTGGGCCGCTCATAACCGTGAGCACGGCTAGTATACCAGTTTTACACTCTGCAGAGGTTGCACATCTTTACCCACAAGTCGTGAGCTACGCCAGTTGTTCATCACACTTCCTTAGGTGAGATGGCCAGCGACTCACTACGAGGCCTTTAGAAAGAATCTCGTTGGTAAGGCGTAACCGCGAGAGTTAGGTCGGCGACGATGGGGCCCACCTCCAGGGGTACAAGCACGTAGCACAGACCAAGCCGGAGGAGCAGGGACCATTGAAGCTTACTACTCTTGCCCCGCAGGTAAGTTACTCCAAACCAAAAAGATCTAGTTATTACGCCAAGTCTATCCCATTCTAGCCTTGTGGTAGCGCTGTTGTCCCAGGTTGTCGCTCTATGAACCGGTCCTTATGGAGAGTGGCCAACCAGGCAGTAAGCACCGCGCTGGCCCCCTAAACCATGTTTCTACAAAACATCTTTTAACGAGACGTGAGCCACTCAAGCCACACAGAGTGCCACTCTCAGAATTAAGTTCAAGTAAACCATTAATCAAATTAATTAAAAAGGACCAGAGTGTGTTATAGCGCAGCAACCTAGCACAACTAACCATAATGCAACCCAAAGGTATATATATAGGATATAAAGTGGCTAGGAATGTCCTTATAGGCATACAGTATTAAAATGCAGTATGACATTGTATTTAAAGGTGATAGGTTGTTCATGTTATACTTGCCTTCCTCGTACTGCTCTGGCTGCTGCTCAAACTGCTCCGAAGACGGCTGCTCCGGGTATTGGTACTGGGGCTCCTCAGATGGATCAACGTCTACTCACGAACACATGGCCAAAACAATGCACAACAATAAACATATAAGCAAACACTAATAAAAACTAAGAAACAGTACAACAATACATAAAAACAGCACACTAAACTACTCTAAAACTATTCTACGCGTTACAACGATCGCGTGGATATAAAGAACGCTTAAAACGGAGCTAAGACACATTTTCTAGGCTAAAAACAAGGTTCATGGACTTATTTGTAAGAAAACTGAAGTTCCAGGGGCTTTTCTACAAAAACCAGGGACTGAAACGTAATTAAACTAAAGCTTCAGGGTCTAACTCACAAAAGAACCAGGGCTGGACGGCGGGTACTAATTTGGGAAAGCTCAGGGGCCTAAGTGAATAAAACAGGCCTAATCTGTAATTATTTTTGAAAGGCACAGGACTGCGGGTTGATTTCTAACAAAAGGAGGGGCTCTTTAGAAAGATTGTCAGTCGAAACGGTATCTTTGATTCAGGCCCGCTGGATCGCGATCTGACGGCCCAGATCCGATCGGTGGAGGTTCTAATCTCCTGCGTTCATTTTAGATCTGACGGCCTAGGGCCATCGGGCGTGGGGGTGGCGGCGCTGACCGCCGGAGACCAAGCTCCGCGGCGGCGCTGCGCGGGAGCTCGCCGGACCTGGCCAAACGTGGCCGTCCGGGGGTCAAATCGACCCGTTTTTGGGTCTGCGACGATCTACGAGGCACGCGTGGTCCACCTGTATCTAAGTCGAGGGTTGACGGGGCTCGGAGCGGCGATTCCAACCGCGGCGGCGGATCTGTGCGGCTACACTCGCCGGCGCGCACGAGGATTCTGCTACGGGGCATAGCTTAGGACTACAGTAGGTCGGGGAGGAAGAGTGGGTTACGGTAGGTCTCACCAGGGGATCAGAAGTGGCGGCAGTTCATCGGAGAGGAACGGCGGCGAGCAGGGGCGGATGATGGCGACGGGTTCACACGGGCGAACCTCCCTGGAACCGGTTACGGCCGCGGGAACTAGCCGGCGAGCCTCTTAGATGCCCTGCGAAGGTGGCCACTAGGTCAAATTTGGACCAGAGAAGGCCCTGACGGCAAGATTGAATGGCGGCGTGGGGCTCTGCTCCGGCGCGGAGGTCGTGGGGGGGGGGGGGGGGGGGGTGGAACCGGGGCTTGGGGCGGCGCTAGCGGGGAGGGTGAGAGCGCAGGGGGTCGCGGGGTGGTTTAAAGGGGCTGGCCGCGGATCTCGGCGAGCATGCCCAGGGAAGGGTGCCGCGAGGATCACGGCCGGCGATTTCGGCCGTGACTGGCGCGGGCACGTCGGGAGAGAAGGGCCTGACATGGGGGGCCGGGCTGTCAGCGGCGCTGGGGCAGTGGGCGCGCGAGGTCTGCGGGGCGTGGGCAAGGGAGGCTGGCAGGTAGGCCGGCCGGGTGCGGGTGCGTCACTTGGTGCCACTGAGAGGTGGGCCTGGCGGGGACGCGGTCTGCGGGAGGAGCGGCGCCGACAGGTGGGGCCGGTCGGTCGGGGACGGAGAGCGCGCGTGACGCAGCTGAGCGAGACGTAGCGCTGGCGTGCGGTTGCTGCGGGGCCGCGTGGGCGAGCTGGGGCGCTGGCAGGCGGGCCCAAAGAGATGGGGGCGCGGGGCATGGCCTGGCTGAGCCAGCTCGTCAGAGGCAAGAGCGGGGAGAGGGAGCGCGCTGCGTGACTGGGCCAAGCGGGGCGACGTGGAGAGGAGGTGAGCTGGGCCGCACAGTGGTTTGATCGGGCCGGGGTTTTGGGACTGGGCTGGATCTTAGGTTTGGGTTTTGGGCCAGAGGAAAGAGCAAGTCGGGCTGGGCTGCTAGCTGGGTTTTGGGCTGGGTTGGTGCGGGTTTTGGGTTTGGGTTAGGTTTTCTATTTTGGGTTTTCTTTCTCTTTCTAATTCTAATTCTAACTCAAACAAATCTATTTGAATTCAAACAAAATTTGAATTCAATCACCCAATGCACACAAGCAAATAAAATAAATGCTCCAGCATGAATGCAGCAACAAAGTTTTAATCTAAGGAAAATTTTAATTAATTAAGGAACAAAAATTAGATTAAATGCCAACTAAACACAATAAACCTTAGAAAATTTAACTAAGGCCAATTAATTTATTAATAAAATGCTGAATTTAAATTAGGGTGTTACACTCGGGGACCCCTGCGGTCTGGGGAAGTGACAAAGGCCTCATAGGAGTCCTCCCTTTGCCCTTGACCGCGCTGGTTCTGTGAGGCCTACTTCTTTCCTTTCTTCCCCCGCTTTTGCTTCTTGGCGGGGGTCTTGGTCTTGCTGCTGCTGCCCTCCGCGGGTGCATCCTCGTTGCGCTTGGCTGTCTTGCCATCGAAGATGGCGCCAACTGCTTCCTCGCCGGAAGCGAAGTTGGTGGCGACATCGAACAGCACGTCGTGCCTTGGAGGAAGGCATTGATGACCTCAACATCGGTGACGCTGGGGAGCTCGGTGCATTGCTTGGAGAAGCGTCGGATGTAGTCGCGCATGGATTCGTTGGGCTTCAATTGGCACCCTCGGAGATCCCTGGAGTTCCCAGGGCACACGTAAGTGCCCTGGAAGTTTCCCACGAAGATATTGACCAGGTCGTCCCAGTCGCGGATCTGGTTTGCGGGGAGGTGCTCGAGCCATGTCCGCGTAGAGTCTGCGAGGTGCAGGGGAGGGTTGCGGATGATCACGGCATCACCCATCGCACCGCCTAGCTGGCATGCCAGGCGGTAATCATTGAGCCAGAGCGCGGGATCGGTCTCTCTCGTGTACTTGATGAGGGTGGTAGGCTGACGAAAGCGCGGGGGAAAGGGAGTAGTGAGGATCTCCCGACTGAACACACGATTGCCCGGAGGCTCCGGTGATACGCCCCTGTCATGCTCGGGGTCGAACCGCCCACCCCGTCGAGGGTTGTACTTCTTGCCATTGATGATGTTGCGGGCGTCGCCATCGTCGGCACTCCCGCGCGTGTCTTGGATGCACTCCTTCGTGGAGGGCTTCTTAATGAGGTCATGCACCGAGGATGCTTTCGCACCGTTGGGCGCTACTGCCTTGCCCCGTCCCCCCGGTGGAGTGTGCACCGAGGCCTCGTGGTCCTACTGCGCAGTTCCACCGGCCTTTGCCGAGGCCACCGAATGCATGCGAGACGCAGAGCTCTCAGCCTGCTGCACTGCAACCTGCTCGATGAGCACCCGTGCCTCTTCGCATAGGTTGCGACCCTCGGGCGTAGAGGGTTCGGGCATCGCTTGAAGCAGGTAAGCCGCAGTGATGATTTTCTGGCTGGCCCTTTTTAGGTCCAGCAGGATGTCGATGTCATCGTCGGCCAGGATCTGCTCCTGGGCGACACGTCCCGCCGCCCGAGCATGTGCACCACGCGCGGTGTGCTCCTGCTCGAGCGCGGTACGTAGCTTCCGTGTCTGCCGACGCTCCTCCTCAAGCTTGGCCTCAAGCTCTTGGAGTTGCACCAGCTACGCCTGCCATGTCGCCGAGCTTGACAAAGCGGCTGGGTTTGCAGCGGGCACCACCACTTGGTTTGCCGATGGGTCTGCCTCGCCGTTTTCATCGTCGCTCGATGCGTTGTCGATCTGCCCATCCTCCAACTCGACCATGAAGCACTCCCGAGTGGGATCGTAATCCCCCTCGCTGGAGTCGTCGGAGCAGGTGAGGCAGTAGTCCGCCGCTGCCTGGATTGATAGGAAGGCGTCGAGGTTGCGGACCCCGGAGTAGTCCCACTCCGGGGTCGTGACATTCTCCATGAAGAAGTACACGTCATCCACAGACTCGGGGTACGAATCGTCGGGAGTTGACGCGACGAGGTTGCGGATCGAGATGAGGTGATGACTCGGCAGATCCTCATACGCGCTCATGTTGGTGCTGACTGACAAAGCACAGGTTGCAGCGATGGAGCGCATCCCGAAGGGATAGGGTGACGGCATGGTCGCGCCCACCTTGGGAGGCACCGGGGCTGCACTCGGTGGTGGTGAGGTGGTGACGTCCTCCGCCACGGCGCCAGGCTGCGACACGCCAGCCTCGACCCACATGTGGCAACTAAGGCGAGCCGCTCTGCGCTGCTCGATGCGCGCTTGTTGTGCACACTGGCCCGAGCGCCTACTGCTCCGTGACGGTGGAGTCGGAGTGTCGGGGTTGGCCCTGGTCGAGAGGAGCTCCATGTCGTAACTATTGCCGGTCGCGACAAAGTCGAGGCTCCCGAACCGGAGTACTGTGCCTGCCAGGAGCAGGCGTGCCCCATCTGCCATCTAGGAAACAAGAGAGAACAAAGATAAAAAGTCACGCAGCGCGATACCCTACCTGGCGCGCCAACTGTCGGTGTCCAGACCCGGCGGCCCGGCACTAACTAGTAACGATGATGTGTGTCCCTAACCCTAGATGGTTGATGCAATAGATAACAATAACATAGTAACACAAGGGTTTATCCTGGTTCTGGTCACGGAGCCGTACGTCCAGCAGGGGTGTGCAAGTGCACTGTATTATCTTGCACCGAAGTGCCTGTAGTAGGGGAGTACAAGCAAGGTGAGAGAGGGAGGGAAGCTCCCAAGTCTCTGCTAAGTGATTGAGGAGAGTGCCAATATCAGGAGAGAATGAACGGGTGTGTGTTGCGAGCAGAAGGTGATGAGCGGATGGAAGGCGAGATGGCTTGGGAAGGAGCCCTTCTCCTCTTATAGACACAAGGAGGGGCAGGGTACATGTATGGGGAGGCCCCTGAAGTCATCGTCTTCCCCCCGAATCGGGGGTGTGCAGTGACCGCCTGCTATTGGAGGTACACTGTGGCGCACTGGAGAGCATGGCGTCGGGTGTGGAAATCGTCCTGGGAAGCCCCTTGGTCTTGCGGAGATCACGCCGGTGTCCTGGTGGCTCCTGTGGGCGTCGTGGTGGTTGCTGTGGAAGGTACCGTCCTCCATGCCTGAGCTGGCGGAGCGCCGAGGGTTCAGCTGACGGGGGTCTCACTCTGGTCAAGATCCGTACCTCGTCCGAGGGTTGCGCCCATGCTCGCCGAGGGTTCTGCAGTAGAGGAGGGTACGGGGAGTTGGCAGCACAGTGGCGAGAGCAGTGTCAGGCACGTCCGCACAGGGTGTCGCAGGTTCCCACAGGGTCGGAACAGTGCCGGGAATGGCGGAACATTGACCAGGGGTGGCGGACGGGACTCCGGTCACCGCATGCTGTGCGTCATGGTGGTCTGGCGCCGCCTGACTCACGTCATGCGGTAGAGTGGTTGGCATTTAATGCTTTTGTCAGACGGGTGGGTGAGCAGATGGGTTGCTAGTTCCATCTGCCGAGGGGAGGCCTCGAGCGAGACGGAGTTGGCCTACTCCCCGAGGGTAGGTCCGCTACCCTCGAGCGAGGCGGAGATGCAGTGCGCCGCTGGAGGCCTCGGCGGCGAGGCCTCGAGCGAGGTAGAGGTCATTCCACGGGTTCGAGGGGGCCTCGGATGGGCTGTATCGTGGAGCTGGGCCGCGAGCCAAGTGTTTATTGGGCCTCACGGGAGCCTGGAGAGGATTCGGGTGCTGTAGGAGAGCTACAAATGCTCCATGGTATCCAGGTGTAGAGTGACGACAGAGTTGTTATCATTGGTGGCTTCTTCCTCTCTAGGATCGCCGTCGAGTAGTCCTTCCCCTTCGGATCGGAGAAAGACTATTAGCCTTGGTTCGGTGTGACTGTAGAGTCTGACAAGGTGGCTGGTACTGTGGGCCCGATTGCTTTAATTGTGTTTTGCGTTTTTGAGGGCGGTTTGGTCCCTAGATTAGGATGCTCCTAATTATGGTACCCGACAATGTCACAACATGATTTTAGAGTACGTAGAACAACATTACTAACAATTACTTGCATTTAGTTCCATCTAGGTACTAATTCAAAATATTGGTGTTTGCACTTGACAGATTACTTGTATAGCGGATGACCTCATCCGACCACAAAGAATCAAAGCAATTCAAGAATCAATCTGTGGATTCCTCCTAGATGAGGTCATAAATCCAAATAGAGAATTTTATGCGGATCCTAAGATAAGTGTGGGTCGAGCGGATCCGAATAAGGACATTAGCGATGATGAGGCGCCTAAGGACACTTAGTATCTTGTAAAAATTTGTCGGACAAAATTTATGTGCACGACGACTTGTAAATATATTATGAACCCCGAGTTCATTATTAACATATTTATATTGAAAGTACATATAATATTTCAAGTTTATGTAATTATAATAAATGTATTCTATTATATGCTAGATACGAATATATACGAATACGCAGACGTACAAGAATACGAGTATGCAGAATACGCAAACGTATACGAATACGAATTAGTTGAAACCCAAAAAATAAAAAAAAATAAAAAAAAAGACATTTAGTACCGGTCGCCGACCGGTACTAAAGTGTTCCACCTGCCGCGCCTGCGTGGCAGGCACTTTAGTACCGGTCCGTGTTACTAAAGTGCACCTTTAGTACCAGACGGCTTGACCAGTACTAAGTGACGGCCCACTTAGTACTGCCCAGGCGGTACCGGGCGGGCGCCCGGTAATTATGTGCTTTTTTCCAGCAGTGCAAGCTTTTTTCCAGCAGTGCACTGAATATTTATATTTTGAACTAGTTCTTGTATATCTGAACTGAGTGCTGGTTGGCAGTGTTCAAATCCCACTATAAGCCTTTCACCAGCAAAAATGGAATCAGTGTGGACGGCACCTATTAGCTATTATGAGTTTCTACAACAGACACAAGGGACCGATGATTGAGCTGTTGCAGATATAAGGTATGGTGCAGATATGACTTTCACAAGGCACCTATTATAATCTATTATGAGTTTCTAACTATTTTTCTTGGTGAGTATAAAGTTATTAACTGTGTGCTGCCTGTGAATCGTAGGAGATGTTCAGTTAAGTACATTCACTATCAGAAAATCGAAATTTCATGACGGTGCCTATTTTCATGAGAGGCATGACCAAACCGTCACAAAATTAATTATTTCGTGAAGGTGCTTTAGAACCCGTCACGAAATCGTATTTTCGTGAAGGTGCAACACACACTGTCACGACAATTTACTATTTTCATGATGTACTCCCTCTGTCCCTATATATATGTCGTTCTCACTTCCCAAGGTGAAAGTTTGATTAATTAGAATATTTGAATCTAGTTTTTTAATTAATTTATTTAGAGATGTAAATGTTGCACATATTTTCTACAAATCTAGTCAAAGTGGTAGCACGGAAACCAAAAACGACACAATAAGGGACGGAGGGAGTAGTTGTGTAAACCGTCATGAAAATTAGGTGTTCCAATCATGAAAAATGTTTTAGGCCAATCAAATTGTGCCATGTGGCAAATGATCTAAATGAAGAACATATAAAGAGCTAGCTTTCTCTTTTTGATCCGGTATTAAAACTTATAACTGGTATTTCTCCATCATTAAGACTCCAAATTTGATTATTTTTCTTTCTATTTTTTTCTAAACTCAGGCACTTTCAATAAATATACTTTTTAATATTAATTGCTATTTATGGTTTTGTTTTTCATATGGCTTGTTTTCTTCCACTTATATAGAGAATAGAATTTTTTTTGCATATAGCAATTGCTATTGTAATTTAGCATTTTCTATTATTATTGTAAACATAAGATTGTGTCCAAATTTGAGGTTCATATTTGTATGGAATTGTTGCACTCTTAAACCTGTAAGTCAGAATCGGCCTATTGTCACATCCTCTTCTTAGCGTCCTTCATTATATCAAAGAAATTGGTACACTTCTGGTGTTATTCTCGAATCTGAAGTTCTCACGAAGGCTTTGGAATTTGGATGACCCATTGTGATATCTAATAATTCATCTAAGAACATGAACCATACTAACTTGTTCTTATAAATTAGAGATGTGGAACAGTGTTGGGGAAATTGAGCTGGAAAAGAATAGGAGAAACCCAACGCAAGAAGGATCCTCACAAGGGATCAGCGAGCAACAAATCGTTTCCCTTCCCTACATGTGTACCCAAGTTGATTATCTATGTAGTGTACTCGGGGAAGATAACATCACAAGCCGTACTTCCAGACGAGACTAAACATTAGTTTCGCAGCATCCATTGACTCCACATACATGTAAAGGGCGTACCCAGTGCCGTAGGCTTCCCGCACTGTGCGGGGTCTGGGGAAGGGTTGTCTTTAAGCCCCAAGCCTTACCCACACAAATGTGCAGAGGCTTGGGCTCGAACCCGGGACCTTCCGGTTACAGACGGTAGGCTCTACCGCTGCACCAGGCCTGCCCTTCTGACTCCACATACATGTTCCTGCCTGAATTACAAGCAAGACGGCATGTTAACAAATGCCCAAGTCTTCTCTGGCAGATGACCTAATAAGGTGTTCCAGGTTCAGATCAAAAGTAAATACGGTAGGCTCAACTCAGACAGCACGCTACAGATACATGAGCAAGGCATCCGTAAGCAAAATAGCCTGCTCGGTCTGCCCTGTCCTCCACACTTCGAAGTCCTTGTTGAAGAAGCGACTCCAACTAAACAGACGAGTCAGTGGAAATGGCCCTCTGGTGTTTCCCTGAAGATCAACATAATTCCACAGGGGAGTGTGGGGTGACACTGCATTCATCGCTTCACGCACTGCTGGCTCGTGCTGCTCAAGATCCCCATTTGTGGCTCCATAGGCATGTATAAGCGAAGCTGACTCGGATTGCTCCATATGAAGATGCCCACCAGTCATAGCCCTCCGAGCACGTGACGCGTTGCCTTCTGTCCTATGTTCAACAATGTGAAGATCCTCATCTCTGTCACTGTCCAGGTAGATAGCTTCTTCAAGGATGTACCACAAGATCAACTTTCTGAGATCCTTCACATCTGGCACACAGATCCGGTTCTTGTACCACAAGGTGCCCTAATCATCCTTTCTAAAATGAGGAGCATTGCCCTTCTTGAGCAACTCACGGATCTCCTGCACATTCTCATCTTCGTTCTGATGCTGCCGGATCTCTGCCTCTAGAGTGGGCACTGCCTCGAATGTTGCACTCGAAGTATGATGCAAGAAACCCAGACTCAACTGCTCAAACTCCTCACATAACTCTGGAGGCATCTAGAAAGCAACGGCCATGTTGACATAGCTTCTTCTGCTCAGAGCATCTGCCACAACATTGGCCTTACCCGGATGATAGTGAATCTCCAGGTCATAATCCTTGACCAGCTCTAACCATCTCCTCTGTCGCATGTTCAGCTCATTCTGCGTGAAAATATACTTGAGGCTCTTGTGATCAGTGTAGATATCACACTGCTGCCCATACAAGTAATGCCTCCAAATCTTCAGAGAATGCACAACTGCGGCTAACTCAAGATCATGAGTGGGATATTTCAGCTCATGCCGACGTAACTGCCGTGAAGCATAAGCAATCACTCTACCCTCCTGCATCAGAACACAACCAATACCATCCTTCGAAGCATCACAATACACCGTGAACCTCTTGCTTTGGTCTGGCAGAGTAAGGACTGGCGCCGTAGTCAACCTCTTTTTTAGCTCATCAAATGCCATCTGACGCCCATCAGTCCATATGAATGCTGCATTCTTCTCTAGCAAAGAAGTCAAAGGCTGGAGAAATTCTCAGTGAACCTCCGATAATATCCTGCTAAGCCCAAGAATGACCGGACTTCCTTCACCGTCTGCGGTGTCTCCCACTCAAGCACATCCTTAACCTTGCTTGGATGAACTGCAATACCTCCCTTGGAGATGACATGACCGAGGAACGGAACCTCGTCAATCCAGAACTCACACTTACTGAATAAAGCCATGCACCAGCATGAATGCAACAACAAGTTTTACGTAGAAAAATTTTATTTACTTGTGAGAGAAAATTAATTTAAATGCAAGTCGAAGCATATAAAACCTTAGAAAATTAAATAAAGCCAATTAAATTTATTATTAAAAGCTGAAATTTAAATTAGGGTGTTGCACATGAGGTGTTGTCAGAGGCTTTGTGGGCATATCGTATTTCGTGTCACGGATCCATCAAGACATCACCATACCATCTGGTCTACGGTCAAGACGCTGTGTTGCCATGGGAGATCACGGTCGAATCAAGGCGTGTTGAGTTTCAGAATGATCTATCGGCTGAAGAGTATATAGCCTTGATGAGCGATAATGTGGAGGATCTTACATAGTTAAGACTTTGGTCACTTGAGAAGATCAAGAAAAACAAGGCTAAAGTTGCTCGTGCATACAACAAAAAGGTCAAGCCGAAAGAATTCCGGGTTGGAGACCTAGTTTGGGAGGCAGTGCTACCATTGGGAACTAAAGACAGGAAGTATGGTAAGTGGTCTCCTACTTGGCATGGACCGTACAAGGTTGATCAGGTCTTACCTGGAAATGCGTACATGCTTGAAGAATTAGATGGTGTCAAGTTTTCTGTAGCCGTCAATGGCAAACACCTCAAGAAATATTTTCCGAGCATGTGAGAAGGCGACTCACAAGTGCCGATGAGATCCATCTGGCTGCATTATAAAAGGCCAACACGTTGAGTCGGCCAGTAAAAAAAATGAGATAGGCCAACACGTTGAGTTGGCCAGTAAAAAAAAGGCAAAAGTGAGAGAGTCCAACACGTTGAGTTGGCCAGTAAAAAAAAGCAAAAGTCAGAGAGGCCAACACGTTGAGTTGGCCAGCAAGTAAAAATTATATGAGAAGCAAGGCAGCCGATGTGTAACCATCGACTTAAGATGTTTTTAATAGATACGAGTTTCAGTTTAATAGGCAATATTAAATGTTTTCTGAATTATTCTACTAGTTCAGGAATCCTTCTATGGCATGGATGGCTTCTGCGCGTATGGCGTCTGCTCTTGCTATGACTGCTTCATCGTCTTTGTCATCGCTCGTTACTATCTGTTGACTCAAGGTGTTGATTTCTACAAACTCTGCCCGTATTTGCTCGGTTATTTCTTGGGCTTCTTGCTTGGAGTTTGCAATCGAAGATTTCTCCTCTTGGATCAGTCTATGTGTGGTGCGGCCTTTTTCTTCGAGTTCTGCCAGTTCTTTCTCCAGGAGGCTGAGTTGCCTTGTACTCGCTGAGATATCGGCTTTGGCATCCAGAGTTGCCTTCTTCTGGTTTAGCATCTTACACTTTTCAGCAATGTTGGCTTTCAGAGGAATTTGAGAATGCCTTAGTTCTATCCTCTGTTGCGCTGCTTTCACCTCTGCCCGAAAGAAGGGAAGATGGCCGGCTAGCCAGAGCTTGATCCGAAGTGACTCTGGAAGCTGGGATTCTATCTACTCGAGGACTTTCTGTATTTCACTGGAGTCATCGACCAGGGTACTGATTGGAGCAGATAGCAGATTTTTGATGTGTTGAAACTGATCCATGAGGTCAATCGGCTGCTGTGGTGGTGGTACCTTTGCTCCAGGGGCAATCAGACCCAATGATGCTGGGTCAAAGGAGAGCAAATCTGAAATATTGAAGCCCTGTGGAGATATCAGAGTTAGTTTTGGGAGCAAGGCATATCAACAGAGTTATCGGCTGATTAAGAATTGGCTCATGCGGTGTTACCTGTTGTGAGGAAGAAGCGATGGTCGGTCCGAGTGTGATCGGCTCAGTTGGGGCAACAACGGCGACATCGACTGTTGCAGTTTCTTCGCCGCGAATTTCTGCTGGGATGATGGGTGGTTCTCGCTGTTCTTGGACTTCAGTTGTTCCAGTATCGACTTCATGAGCGGCGGTTCTCTGTTGTGATGGGCTTCCAGTGCTAAGGATGTCTTCAGCTGTGTCCTGGAGGAAAGATTACAATCAACCAGAGTACATGTGCAAAAGAAAGGAATTTTTCAGAAAAAGTTTCGGAGAGTGAATTACCTGGTTGGTATTGGATTCTGATCGATCTGAGGGAGGTTGTGCTGTCTTCTTGATGATTCGTCGTGTGAAGATCTTCCTTTTCTTAGTTGGGACTCGGGGGGCAGCACTTCCAGAGATTTGTCTCCGCTTAGAGGCCGATTGGGGTGAGTCTGGCTGAACAGTCATTATCACTTTCTTCATTAGCGGTGATCCTTTGCAAAAAAGAACATCAGGGGCGGTTGGGAGAAAGTGGAATGGCTCCCCGTTACTGGTCATGGGTTCTGGACCATTTTGTTGCTGTAAAAAGGTGAGCAAGGTTTAGAAAGAATAGCTGCCTGGATCCAGTACCTCTGCCTTGAGGATTGTATATTTAGGATCAATTTTTTGCAGTAGAGGGCCTAAAGTTCTTCTGAATACATGAGTTTTCCACATTCCCCACCATGTGTTAAAGCCGGTTGACGAGGGAGTAAAGGATAGATCAGCTGGTATTGGAATGTGGAGATTGTCAAACATGCTGTAGCATCTTGAACTGGTAAGATCGTCAGGTAGATTGGCTCTACTCTCCACCAAGTGGTGAATATGGAAGTGGGGAGGGACTTGTCCTAGGCCGAATTGCCGAGCTGCTATGACTGGTTGATAGGTTTCATAACCTGGTTTGATGATTCTGTTGGAAGTGCTTATGCCGACAGGAAGAAAGCCAGGTCGGATCATTAGAGAATATAGATGCCGAGTGCTATTGTCATCGGCAAAGCTATCTAGCCTGAAGGTAGTTGGGTTCTCAAAGGCTTCAGATTCAGTGAATGGAAAGTAGAGGGGATTCTCTAGGCCTTTGTAGAAAATTCTACACCATTTTGCTGCATCTGTTGAGTTCAGTTTACTGCCAGGGAGGCTGAATAGGGTTTGGCCATAGCTGGTGCATCTAATTGGCTTGCCATTCTCGTCAGGGAAGGAATTCTTGGCTAGGCTTTGAAAGTTTGGAATCTAGTGCTGGAAGTAGAGTTGTGCCCATAACTGAATGAACCACCAAGGACCACCAGTTCTGAGTTTCCTTTGGCTGAGCAAGCTAGTTGTCATGAAATGGAGACATCTGTATGTTTCTCCGAGGAAAAGCGCCTAGGCTGGTGCGGTTGCCATGGGCCATATGGTAAGCCAAAGGAAGATAATTCTTGGTTGGGGCTAAGGAAGGACCATAGAAGATGAAATGTTCTAACCAAAGATTTAGAAAGGCTGTGTGTTCCTTTTTACCTACTGGACCTTTTGTTTTCATGTGCTGGTTCATGTAAGTGCTCCAGTTTGTGCAGTCTGTTTTAGATGAAAGTTTGAAGGGGACTTCTACCATTCTGTGAGCTACAGGATCAGGGGACCTAATGTCTAGGCCAGTAATCATGGTAACATCCAGCAGAGTAGGGGTCATGGGTCCTTGACCAAAGAGGAAACAGTTCAGAGCGTCGGACCAGAAATAGCCGATGGTCTTCAGAAGATTTTCATCTTTATCTAGGGGGGATAATGATAGACTGAGTGCATCAGCTATGTTCAGTTCTTTCCACAAGGGCATATAGGTTTTTGCTACTCTGCTATACCATATAATCTAGCTTTCAGGTGGATTAGTCCAGGCTCTTAAGCAGTCGGCCCAGGAATTTAAATTGATGTCTTGACTCATGAAAGGGATTCTATTTGCTTCACAGGAGATCAGATCCGTGGGATTTTCATAAGCTCATGGACCAAGACAAAAGGAGTTGAGATTGGAAGGATGCGGCAAAAGGATGTCTGAAGCCTGGAGTTTTAAAAAAATTCAGAAATTTGTATATGGTGTCATATTTCATAGCTTAATTTATTCGGAGGATTGATGAGCTGAATAAAGTTGAAAGGATGGGCTGAATATTACCTTCAGGCCGAAGATTGCCGTGTCGATGTTTGGAGATCTCGCTATTTGAGCTTCAGAGTCCGCCATGGTTCAGATCTACTAACTTAGGGTTTGGTTGTTTTGCGGGCTCTGGTTCAAGTTTTGGATGCTGTGAGTTTTCGTTCAAACTTATGAAGCGGGATTCTCGAATTGCGCTCGGATTTGGAATATCTGTTTCGAGTTAGGTTCAAAGTGGAGGTGATGTTCTGTTCTTATACTGGTTGCTTCCAATTTTGAATTCCATCGGCTCTTGGTTATTGGTAAAGCTCGATGTAGTGCCATCGGCTTTTGGAGGGTTGTCCGAGCAAGAAACTAAGAGATGAGGGACTTTATTCATTAAAGGAAAGTCTTTACAAGGGAATCCTTTCGGCCATCGGGTCCTCCTCAACAGAGGAGGAGTCGATTTCTTCTTCCGAGGAGGAGTCGGCTCCGTCTTAGGAGAAGCAATCGTCGCTGTTCTCCTCTGGCTCTTCCTGGAACAAGAGCCGGAGGTCTTCATCGTCGGTCTTGGGTTCGTCATCCTCGAAAACGACTTCGAAGTCGAACTCCTCTACGTCCCAATGCAGAGGAGCAAGTGCCTCGTGCGCCGCTGTCGGATCATACTCCGGCGTCGGTTCCCGGCTCTCGGAGATGGGGTCGAGGGAAGAGGCAGAGTGAGTTGGGCTTAATGAAGAAATTAAAGGAGGCTTACGAATCGGCAACTGCGTGAGCGTTTGGGCCATGTGGGCCATGTATCTTTAGATTTAGTTCAGTTTGAGTTAGAGATAGAGTCCGATATGGACACGTTAGTTTAGATTGTTGTCCAAGTCTCCGGACTATAAATATGTACTCACTGACATTTGTCAAGAAGAACGTCATCACGTTTTGCAAACAACAACTCTCGGCGCACCACCACCCCTAATTCTAGGGTTTCGTCCAAGTAAGCGCCATGCTGCCCTGATCGCTTCTTGCGATTAGGGCAGTTTTGTTCTTGCTTTTACCTTGGTATTACTCGTACTAAAACGTTTTTGATGGCGAGTAGTGCTAGTTATCCTGATTTTCGTAGCATGATTTTTAGTAGATTCATCGTGCTTTTGTTGCTTATCATCTACGAACATCATGTCATCTCTGCGCGATCATGATTTAATCTTATACTAATTCTCGTTGCATGGAATTAGTCGCGTAGAGATGACACTCTGCTCCTTTTTTATCTAGTAGATCTAATCTGTTATGGTTAGTTATTATACTTAAGAATTGGCGTAATATCTGCTAGTTTAGGCCTTGCAAACGGGTTGGACGATCCGGCGATGTATTAGATGCTTTGCCTTGATCTTAATAGGGATTGATCCGGGAATCGGCTTTCGCTTGTTCTTAGGCCTCTTTTCTGGTCAAGGTTTGGTTATCTTTTACGCACGTTGGGCCTAACTACATGTAGGATGGTCCGAATTAGCAGTGAAGCTTTTACCGTCATGGATTAGATTAGCTAGATTTAATTGAAGCCATTTTTGCAGTTATTTGTCTTATCCATTACCATCTGGATATGCAGATCCAATCTGACACCGAGACTCGATCGGCTCTTTAAAGCCGATGCAAGAGTCATCCCGGGGAGCTGACCATGGCTCGGACTAATGTTTACACGTGTCTGTGCTTGTAGGCAAATCGTCGAAGGCATGTTCGCACCCTCCTGATCGGGTATAGATCAGGTGGCACGCCCTACATCTCCGGAAGCGACGGTGTGTGCCAGGATCTGGGCCGTTGACCGAGGGACCGGTGCCAGCCAGTGCCCCGGCAGCCTCCCGGCTCCTCGTGTTGCCTGTCACTACTCGCCGGTGGGTTTTGACCGACAACAAGCCCGTGGCTCTGTTTGGGGTCGTTCTCAGGCTCTAAATAACCGAGGGTATCTCCGTGAGCCACCTCCGGCCAAACTTGTTCAGTTTGTTGAAGATTCTTGGCTTGAGGCCTTGTAAAATCATGCCGTTGGCGCGCTCCACTTGGCCATTCGTCTGTGGGTGCGCTACAGCCGACCAATCCACGCGTATGTGATAGTTGTCGCAGAATGCCAAGAACTTCTTGCCTGTGAACTGGGTGCCATTGTCGGTGATGATCGAGTTTGGAACCCCGAACCTATAGATGATGTCGGTGAAGAACAGCACGGCTTGCTCAGACTTGATCTTGCCGATGGGTCGAGCCTCGATCCACTTGGAAAACTTGTCGATCGCCACCAACAAGTGGGTGAAGCCCCTGGGCACTTTCTACAAAGGCCCGATGAGGTCCAGCCCCCACACGGCGAACAGCTATGTGATGGGGATGGTTTGCAGAGCGTGAGCCGGGAGGTGTGTCTTCCAGGCGTAGAATCCCTGCCGGAAAGCATTGCCCGCGAGGGTCCGAGGCGCCGCGTGGTGACTGCAGATTACGGCGTGGAAGTCCCGGATCAGCTCCTTGCCCTCGGGGATAGGAATGCAGCGCTACAGAACGCCTGAGGGACTGCACTTGTACAGCTCGTCATCGACCAAGACAAAGGACTTGGCCCGCCTGGCAAGGCGCCGCGCCTGAGCGCGGTCCGAGGGTAAGACCCCTCGGATCATCCAGTCGAGGTACTGGGCACGCCAGTCACGTGGAGGTGGGTCCTTGTCAATCTCCATCGCTTCAGCCTCATCTGCTGAGGAGGTCTCGGCTTCTGTGTCCATGGCCTCGGACGCCTCCGTCGAGGCGTCTACAGCCGAGGGCTCGGCGGTCGCAGCCCACGAGGGTTCGGGTGCCGCTCTGATGGCTTCTGCTAGACTCTTGAAGTCGACGGACGGCTTGGTCCGCCCAGACATGATCTTGGCCAGTTCATCCGCTTCTTCGTTGCACTTGCGCGCGATGTGGTTGAGCTCGAGCCTGTCGAACTTGTATTCGTGGCGACTCACTGCATTGCAGTATGCCTCCATTTTTTCATTGTGGCAGCTGGCCCCTTTCATCACCTAGACGATGATGAGTTGATAGTCTCCCCGGACGTCGAGGCGCTTGATGCCAAGCTCGATGGTAATGCGGAGGCCACTGAGGAGGACCTCGTACTCCGTCATGTTGTTGGACGTCGGGAAGTGCAAGCATATCACGTAGCGCATGTGCTCCCCGAGGGGTGAGATGAAGAGGAGCCCCGTGCCTGCGCCGGTCTTCATCACTGATCCGTCGAAGTACATGAGCCAGCATTCTGCTTGAATCTGGGGTGGGGGCAGCTGAGTGTCGGTCCACTCGGCAATGAAGTCTGCCAAGATTTGGGATTTGACCGCCTTGCGAGGTGCATAGGTGAGACTCTCTCCCATCAGCTCCACTG
This sequence comes from Panicum virgatum, assembly GCF_016808335.1. Taxonomy (NCBI): domain Eukaryota; kingdom Viridiplantae; phylum Streptophyta; class Magnoliopsida; order Poales; family Poaceae; genus Panicum; species Panicum virgatum. The sequence goes on along the minus strand of NC_053153.1, from coordinate 45,051,782 downwards.
ACCACTTGGCTATCCTACCCGTGACCTCCCGATTGTGGACTATCTCTCCCAAAGGGATAGACGATACCATGGTGACGGGGTGAGCCTCGAAGTAGTGGCGCAGCTTGCGCCGAGCTAGGATCACTGCATAAAGCAGCTTCTGGATCTGTGGATACCGTGTCTTGGTTTCAGACAACACTTCACGGATGAAGTACACCGGCCTCTGGACACGTAGAGTGTGTCCCTCCTCTTGCCTTTCCACCATGATGGCTGTGTTGACGACCTGAGTCGTGGCTGCCACGTATAGGAAGAGGGGTTCGCTGTCCATTGGTGGCGTTAGGATTGGAGCGCTAGTGAGCGATGCCTTGAGTTTGTAAAGGGCATCCTGAGCCTCAGGGGTCCACGAAAAGCGCTCGGATTTCCTCAAGAGCCGATACAGAGGCAAGCCTTTCTCTCCGAGGCGTGAGATGAAATGACTAAGGGCTGCTAGGCAACCCATGACCTTCTGTACCCCATTTAGGTCTCGGATGGGTCCCATCCGAGTGATGGCCGAGACTTGTTCAGGTTTGGGCTCAATGCCTTGCTGGGAGATGATGAAACCCAAGAGCATACCTCGAGGGACTCCGAACACACACTTCTCGGGGTTGAGCTTTACCCCTTTGGCCCTAGGGAAATCAAAAGCGATCCTGAGATTGGCTACCAGGTTGTCCGCCTTCCTGAATTTCACGAATAATGTCGTCGACAAATGCTTCTACGGTACGCCCGATGCGATCCTTAAACACATGGAGCATACATCACTGGTATGTAGCTCCGGCATTTCTAAGGCCAAAGGGCATCGTAATGTAGCAGTACATGCTGAAAGGGGCGATAAAAGAAGTCGCGAGCTGGTCGGATTCTTTCATCTTGATTTGGTGATAACCGGAATATGCATCAAGAAAGGATAACAGTTCGCATCCCGCAGTAGAGTCAACTATTTGGTCAATACGTGGCAAAGGAAAAGGAACTTTTAGACATGCTTTATTTAACCAGTATAGTCTACACACATCCTCCACTTCCCATTTTTTTTCTTAACTAATACAGGATTAGCTAGCCACTCGGGATGGAATACCTCCTTGATGAATCCGGCCGCCAAAAGCTTATGCACCTCCTCGCCGATCGCCCGTCGCTTGAGCTCGTCGAAGAGCCGCAGACGTTGCTTGACCGGCTTGGAGTTCGGCAGGATGTCAAGGGAATGCTTGGCGACCTCCCTCGGTATGCCAGGCATGTTCGAGGGGCTCCACACAAAGATGCCAGCGTTGGCACAGAGAAAGTCGACGAGCACCACTTCCTATTTGCTACTGAGGGTGGCGCTGATCTTTAACGTCTTGCCGTCGGGGTTCTTCGGGTCGAGGGGGATGTCCTTGGCACCCTCGGCAAGCACGAAGCTGCCCGCGTGCCACTGCGTGGAGTCCATGGTCTCGTTGGCCATCCTTTGCAGGTCCATGGCAAGGGCCTCGTCTACTGCCAGGGCCTCGGCATGCTCGACGCACTCGACGTCGCACTCGTAGGCGTGCTAGAACGAGGAGCCGACGGTGATGACACCCTTAGGGCCCAGCATCTTCAGCTTGAGGTAGGTGTAGTTGGGGATCGCCATGAACTTGGCGTAGCATGGCCGCCCAAGAATAGCGTGGTATGCTCCCCGGAACCCCACCACCTCGAAGGTGAGCACCTCCTGGCAGAAGTTGGCTACCGTGCCGAAGCAGACGGGCAGGTCGATCTGGCCGAGGGGTTGGACTCACTTCCCAGGCGCAACACTGTGGAACGATGACCTGCTGGGGCGGAGCTTGTCCAAGCCGATCCCCATGAGCTCCAAGGTGTGGGCGTACATGATGTTGAGGCTGCTGCCCCTGTCCATGAGCACCTTGGAGAAGTGTGTGTTGCCGATGATGGGGGTCCACGATGAGTGGATACTGTCCCGGGTTCGGGATGTGGTCGGGGTGGTCCTCGCGGCCAAAGGAGATGGTGTCCTCCAACCAGTCGAGGTAGGATGGCGTGTCCTTGGTGACGGAGAAAACTTCCCGGCGCTCGTGCTTGCGCTGTCGTGCGGTCATGTTCGCCATCAGCCCTCCGAAGACGAAGAAGACATTCTCCACCGAGGGGAACTTGTTGTCGCCACCCTTGTCATTTGCATCCTTCTTCTTGTCCTCATCGCGGTGTGAGACGTGATTGTAGTACTTGTGGAGCATCTCGCACTGCTCGAGGGTGTGGTTGACCGAGCCCTTGTGGTAAGGGCAGAGCTTCTTGAGCATTTCGTCGAACAGGCCGCCACCACCCCGAGGGGGGCCTCGGGGACCCCTGCGGTCTGGGGAAGTGACGAAGGCCTCATAGGAGTCCTCCCTTTGCCCTTGACCGCGCTGGTTCTGCGAGGCCTACTTCTTTCCTTTCTTCCCCCGCTTTTGCTTCTTGGCGGGGGTCTAAGTCTTGCTGCTGCTGCCCTCCGCGGGTGCATCCTCGTTGCGCTTGGCTGTCTTGCCGTCAAAGATGGCGCCAACTGCTTCCTCGCCGGAAGCGAAGTTGGTGGCGACATCGAACAGCACGTTCGTGCTAGTGGGACGGCTTCGCGCGAGCTCGTGCACCAGATTCCTGCACGTCGTGCCTTGGAGGAAGGCATTGATGACCTCAACATCGGTGATGCTGGGGAGCTCGGTGCACTGCTTGGAGAAGCGTCGGATGTAGTCACGCATGGATTCGTTGGGCTTCAATTGGCACCCTCGGAGATCCCAGGAGTTCCCAGGGCACACGTAAGTGCCCTGGAAGTTTCCCACGAAGATATTGACCAGGTCATCCCAGTCGCGGATCTGGTTTGCGGGGAGGTGCTCGAGCCATGTTCGCGTAGAGTCTGCGAGGTGCAGGGGAGGGTTGCGGATGATCACGGCATCACCCATCACACCGCCTAGCTGGCATGCCAGGCGGTAATCATTGAGCCAGAGCGCGGGATCGGTCTCTCTCGTGTACTTGATGAGGGTCGTAGGCTAACGAAAGCGCGGAGGAAAGGGAGCAGTGAGGATCTCCCGGCTGAACACACGAGTGCCCGGAGGCTCCGGTGATATGCCCCTGTCATGCTCGGGGTCGAACCGCCCACCCCGTCGAGGGTTGTACTTCTTGACGTTGATGATGTTGCGGGCGTCGCCATCGTCGGCACTCCCGCGCGTGTCTTGGATGCGCTCCTTCGTGGAGGGCTTCTTAATGAGGTCAAGCGCCGAGGATGCTTTCGCACCGTTGGGCGCGACTGCCTTGCCCCGTCCCCCCGGTGGAGTGTGCACCGAGGCCTCGTGGTCCTATTGCGCAGTTCCACCGGCCTTTGCCGAGGCCACCGAATGCATGCGAGACGCAGAGCTCTCAGCCTGTTGCACTGCAACCTGCTTGATGAGCACCCGTGCCTCGTCGCGTAGGTTGCGACCCTCGGACGTAGAGGGTTCGGGCATCGCTTGAAGCAGGTAAGCCGCAGTGACGATTTTCTGGCTGGTCCTTTTCAGGTCCAGCGGGATGTCGACGTCATCGTCGGCCAGGATCCGCTCCTGGGCGACACGTCCCGCCGCCCGAGCACGCGCACCACGCGCGGTGCGCTCCTGCTCGAGCGCGGTACGTAGCTTCCGTGTCTGCCGACGCTCCTCCTCAAGCTTGGCCTCAAGCTCTTGGAGTTGCACCAGCTACGCCTGCCACGCCGCCGAGCTTGACAAAGCAGCTGGGTTTGCAGCAGGCACCACCACTTGGTTTGCCGATGGGTCTGCCTCGCCATTTTCGTCATCGCTCGGTGCGTCGTCGATCTGCCCATCCTCCAACTCGACCATGAAGCACTCCCGAGTGGGATCGTAATCCCCCTCGCTAGAGTCGTCGGAGCAGGTGAGGCAGTAGTCCGCCGCTGCCTGGATTGATAGGAAAGCGTCGAGGTTGCGGACCCCAGAGTAGTCCCACTCTGGGGCCGTGACATTCTCCATGAAGAAGTACACATCATCCGCAGACTCGGGGTACGAATCGTCGGGAGTTGACGCGACGAGGTTGCGGATCGAGATGAGGTGATGACTCGGCAGATCCTCGTACGCGCTCATGTTGGTGCTGACTGACAAAGCATAGGTTGCAGCGGCGGAGCGCATCCCGAAGGGATAGGGTGACGGCATGGTCGCGCCCACCTTGGGAGGCACTGGGGCTGCACTCGGTGGTGGTGAGGTTGTGACGTCCTCCGCCACGGCGCCAGGCTGCGACACGCCAGCCTCGACCCACATGTGGCAGCTAAGGCGAGCCGCTCTGCGCTGCTCCATGCGCGCTTGTTGCGCACACTGGCCCGAGCGCCTACTGCTCCGTGATGGTGGAGTCGGAGTGTCGGGGTTGGCCCTAGTTGAGAGGAGCTCCATGTCGTAACTGTTGCCGGTCGCGACAAAGTCGAGGCTCCCGAACCGGAGTACTGTGCCTGCCAGGAGCAGGCGTGCCCCATCTGCCATCTAGGAAACAAGAGAGAACGAAGATAAAAAGTCACGCAGCGCGATACCCTACCTGGCGCGCCAACTGTCGCTGTCCAGACCCGGCGGCCCGGCACCAACTAGTAACGATGATGCGTGTCCCTAACCCTAGATGGTTGATGCAATAGATAACAATAACATAGTAACACAAGGGTTTATCCTGGTTCTGGCCACAGAGCCGTACGTCCAGCAGGGGTGTGCAAGTGCACTGTATTATCTTGCACCGAAGTGCCTGTAGTAGTGGAGTACAAGCAAGGTGAGAGAGGGAGGGAAGCTCTCAAGTCTCTGCTAAGTGATTGAGGAGAGTGCCAATATCAGGAGAGAATGAACGGGTGTGTGTTGCGAGCAGAAGGTGATGAGCGGATGGAAGGCGAGATGGCTTGGGAAGGAGCCCGCCTCCTCCTTTTATAGACACAAGGAGGGGCAGGGTACATGTATGGGGAGGCCCCTGAAGTCGTCGTCTTCCCCCCGAATCGGGGGTGTGCAGTGACCGCCTACTATTGGAGGTACACTGTGGCGCACTGGAGAGCATGGCTGTAACACCCTAATTTAAATTTCAGTATTTATTAATAAATTTAATTGGCTTTATTTAAATTTCTAAGGTTTATTGTGTTAGTCTTGCATTTAATCTAGTTTTTGTTTCACAAGTAATTAAAATTTGTCATAGGTTTAAATTTTGTTGTGCATTCATGCTGGAGCATACTTTTAATTGAGTGTGGTTTGAATTCAAATTTGCATTTGAATTCAAACTAGTTTGAATTAGAAATAGAAGAAAAGAAGTTTTGGAAAAAGGAAAGCCAGCCAAAACCCAAAACCCGGCCCAAGTCAACCAAGCCCGGTCCGCCCCCTCCTCTCTCTCCCTTTCACCCGACCGGCCCAGCTCGCCACCCCACTCCCCTCTGCGGCCCAAGTATCCCGCGAGGGCCAGCGCGCCCCACCCCCGCTCGTCTCACACCGGCCAGCACCCCGCGCAGCGGCCCGTCCCGCGCTCAGCATCAGAGCCCAAACCGCAGGCCCACCTGCCAGCGCCCACTCTCACGCGCGCCTACTCCCTGCCATCTGGGCCCGAGGCGTCAGCGCCCGCGCCGCTCGCCCCGTTCCTCCCTCTGCCACGCCGGGCCCGCGCGTCAGCGCTCTTCTCTCCCCTTTCCTTCCCGGCTCCGCGCAACGACCGCCCGGGATGACCGGCGAGGCCGCCGGGATCCCTATCCCGCCGCAATCCCCGGCCCTGCCCTTCTTAACCCCAGCCGCACCCCCTGCGCCGCCATCCCATCCCGCTGGCCCCGCACAGACCCCGCCACCACAAATCCTAGAGCGCAGCCGCGCCGAGCACCGCCGCGCCATAGCTCTGAGCCGCCGCGGTCCAGCAGCTTGGCCACGCCATAGCCCCGGCCAGACCTCGCCACCACCCCGCCTTGGCACCAGAAGACTCTTCGAGCTCCTTGGCCCCGGACCGAGTCACGCCTCGCCGTGAATTTCGCTCGGACACCAGCGCAGGTGAACTCCGCCGCCGGTGCGATTTCACGCCAGCGTTGAAGTTCCGGCCTTCTTGACCCTTTGTACACTGCCGCAGCACCACCCCGAGCCAATTCGAGGGATCCAGACGCCGGAGCTCCGCTACAGCAGCCTCTCCCTCAAGCGCCGCCGCGACCGCAGATCGACCTCGCCGCCGACGTCCCGCTGTGCCGCGAATCCGTCCGCCCCGCGCCCTCGGTGAGCACCCTGGATCCCCGAGTTTCCTTTTGCGCTAGTTGTATTGGCCTTTAGCCCGCTTCCGAGGCCAGCACATCACCCGCCGGCGAAATTCGCTGCCCCGAGCCGCCATGGTCGCCGAACTTCGTGCTCGGGACCTCCCCGAACCCAGATAAACCCTCAGGTGGATTACGCGTGTTGCTTTGTCCATCCCCGACCCAAACCCCGGCCGAGTTAACCCCTGGAACGCCGGATTCGCTTACTCCGGTGAGCCTCCGCGCAGCACCGCCGCGGGATTTGGCTCCGGCGGCTGAGCGCCGCCGCCCAGCGCCCCCTTTACCCTGGATCGCCCGATCTGTAAGCAGCGGCCTAGATTAGATCGTGAGCCAGTTAGATCTGAATCACTAGATCTCCATCCAACGGGCCTAATTCAAAGATACCGGTTCGGCCTTGGATTTTTGCTAAAGAGACCCTCGTCTTCTTCCTATTCAACCCGCAGTCCACTCATGTTCAAAAATATTTACGCAGAGGTCCTGTTTTTAGCGTTTGACCCCCTGAGCTTCTTTAATTTTGAACCCGCCGTCCAGCCTGGTAGTTTTTGCGAGTTAGACCCTGAAGCTTTAGTTTAATTACGTTTTAGTCCTCGGTTTTTGCAGAAAACCCCCTGGAACCTTAGTTTTCTTACAAATAAACCCCTAAACCTTGTTTTTGGCCTAGAATACGCGTTTTAACTCCGTTTTTAGCGTTCTTTATATCCACGCGATCGTTGTAACGCGTAGAATAGTTCTAGAGTAGTTTTGTGCGCTGTTTTCATGTATTGTTGTATTGTTTCTTAGTTTTGTTAGTGTTTGCTTGTATGCTTATTTTTGTGCATTGTTTTGGCCATGTGTTCGTGAGTAGACGTTGATCCATCTGAGGAGCCCCAGTACCCGTACCCGGAGCAGCCGTCTTCGGAGCAGTTTGAGCAGCAGCCAGAGCAGTACGAGGAAGGCAAGTATAACATGAACAACCTATCATCTTTAAATACAATTTCATACTGCATTTAATACTGTATGCCTATAAGGACTGTCCTAGCCACTTTATATCCTTTATATATCCTTTGGGTTGCATTTTGTTTAGTTGTGCTAGGTTGCTGCGCTATAACCCACTCTGGTCCTTTTTAATTAATTTGATTAATGGTATATGCAACTTAATTCTGAGAGTGGCCCGTTGGAGGGGCTCACGTCTCGTTTAAAATTGGTTTTATTAGAAACATGGTTTAGGGGGCCAGCACGGTGCTTAGTGCTTGGTTGGCCACTCTCCATAAGGACCGGTTCATAGAGCGACAACCTGGGACAACAGCGCTACCACAAGACTGGAATGGGACGGTCTTGGCTTACTAATTAGGCCATTTTGGTTCGGGAGTAACTTACCGACGGGGCATGGGGGGTGGTGAGCTTCAATGGTGGCCAGGTTACGAGGCTGGTCTGTGTGTCTTGTACCCCCTCGAGGTGGTTACCATCGTTGAGGAGCCTGATTCCTTAGCGGTTACACCTTACCAACGTGTCCTTTGTAACGGCCTCGTAGTGAGTCGCTAGTCATCTCACCTAAGGAAGTGTGATGAACAACTGGCGTAGCTCACGACTTGTGGGTAAAGATGTGCAACCTCTGCAGAGTGTAAAACTGGTATACTAGCCGTGCTCACGGTTATGAGCGGCCCAGATCCTCCTTTTGATTAGTGGAGTTATCTCCTTCCGACGAGGGAGGTGCTTCTCGGGTTTACCTTGGTGACTTGGTTTTGGTTTGGTTTCTTAGTAGTCACATAATTAATTCTGATTAATTACTATGTAACTGGGTTAATGGTAATTCATCAACTCGTAGTAAATAGCTTTAATAAAATTTTGCCAAGACTTAAAAGCTAATGCAGTTGAGTCAGCCAACCTTAGAGCCTCATAGTTTGTGTTATACTTGTTGAGTACAAGTTGTGTACTCACCCTTGCCTCTTCTCTACTTTTTCCTCTTGGCTACGCTACTGCTGCTCAGTTCCTGCCGACGCGAGGGAGTTCGCTCAGCGCTACCAGGACTACGAGGACTTCTAGGTGTTCGTCTCCCAGTCGACGTCCCTGTGGCGCCCTGCTTCAGCTTCGGAGAGCTTTTATCGTATTTTGTACTTCGCTTCCGCTGTATCAGACATTTTTTTGTCATTAATGTAATAAATAACATTCGTATTCGTTTTATTATATCTTTTTACGTGATATGTGCTATGATATACTGTTCATTCTGTTGTATATACGTGTGACTTGATCCTGGCACGTATATGATTGCTCGGTTTATGTTCTTTTATAAACCGGGTGTTACAGAGTGGTATCAGAGCCATATCGACTGTAGGACGAAGCCTAGATAGAACTGGTCGAGTTTTAGGACTTCTTCTCACCAACCCTTGCCTGCTAAAACTATTTTACTATTATACCCCTTGACTTCTATGACTTTTACCCTCCTTGCCTTGAGTTCTCTCTCTGAAGAATAGCTTTCGTAGATTTTGGCCTGAATCAATTATCTGACCACCATGACTTAGCTAGGAGACCCTTTTATAATAATACGATAGCACGTTCTGCGACGCGTTGTGTTAGTCGAGTCTTTTGCTGAACTCGGCTAAGTCGTGAAAAATTGTCTGCTTGTTATTATGCTTCATGTTTGATTTGGATTTTTGACTGATTGCATAGCTTAGTAGTTTAAATTTGTTTAAAGAAAATCACTCAGATGTTAAAGTTAACTAATTAATAAAATGAGTTAGATCGTTGGGGGTAAAACAGCCAACTCTATCCTGTCTACTTTATCATGGCTGAGTCTTTTTCCGCAAAGAGTTATCATATCCATCTGAATTTATTCCTACAATATCCTTACTCGTGAAATCTTTTGTTCAAATCAGATGGTGAACACCAGGAGCACCGGTTCCGGTTCTGGCCAGCAGCAGGGTCAGAACAACCAAGGTACCGGGATCCCAATGCCGCCACCTTTGACTCCGGAGCAGTACTTCCAGCTCCAGATGCAGATGATGGCTACCCTGAACAACACTGTTCAGGCTCTTCAGCAGGCTCACACTCAGCCTCCGCCTCCTCCACCGCCGCAGCCTCGCGACAGGCGTGCTGAGTTCCTGAGGGGTCACCCGCCGACGTTTTCTCACACGTCCGACCCTCTTCAGGCTGACGACTGGCTCCGTGCAGTGGAGCGTCAGCTGGACATCGCCCAGTGCGATGATCGGGAGCGAGTTCTGTATGCAGCAGGACAGCTGCGAGGGGCAGCTTTGGACTGGTGGGAGTCCCACCCAGTTCACGACCGCGAGTCTCTTACTTGGCTCCAGTTCAGGGAGCGTTTCCGCAGCCACAACGTCCCCGCGGGCGTTATGAAGATGAAGCAGAAGGAGTTCCTTGCACTGAAGCAGGTAATCTTAAATATAATCATTCAGCGGTTTCTTTTGAGCTAATGCCCCTTGTTCCATCCTTATGAATCTTGAGTTAATCTTCCGATGTCTATCTGTCTTTGTGAATTCAGGGGACTATGTCGGTCACGGAGTATCGTGATCGCTTTTTGCAGCTTGCTCGCTACGCCCCTGCTGAGGTTGCGGATGACCGCAAGAAGCAGGAGCACTTCATGGAGGGCCTTGAGGATTACCTCCAGTACGCGCTGCTCAACCTCTGCTTCGACGACTTCAACCATCTGGTTGACAGCGCGCTCAACACTGAGCGCAAGCACTTGGAGATGGAGGACAAGAAGAGGAAGATTGTCCCCGTTGCTTCCGGCAGCAACACTCGTCCTCGACTCCAGCCGCCCCAGCAGTACCAGCAGCCTCAGTACCGGCCTCCTCAGCAGTACCAGCAGAGGCCACCGCAGCAGTACCCGCCTCGACAGCAGCAGCAGGCGGGGCAGGGCCAGAGGTTACCGGCACCTCCGGCTCGTGCTGCTCCACCGGCACCGCAGGCTCCACGTCCGGCAGCTCCTACCGGACAGCAGGCTCCACCACCTCCTCGTGTCTGCTATCACTGCGGCCAGCCGGGGCACTACGCCAACACTTGCCCCCGGAAGGCGCAGGCGGGACAGCAGGGGCGCCCAGCTCAGCCCAGGGAGCCACTTCAGGGCAGAGTGAACCATGTGACGGCCGAGTCAGCGGCCGAGGCTCCCAACATGGTTATTGGTACGTTCATGGTCAACTCCCATCCAGCTACAGTGCTTTTCGATACTGGTGCTACTCATTCTTTCATCACCAAGTCATTTGTTGAGGAGCATAGTTTCTTTACCACTGCATTAAAGAACTGTCTGCTAGTTTCTTCACCGGGAGGGGAGTTGAGATCCCATATTGTTTGCCCCCGAGTCAGTGTAGCCATAAGGGGGGCAACGTTCAGTGCTGATCTGAGGGTGCTAGACACCAAGGGTATCGATGTGATTCTGGGAATGGATACTCTTGCCAAGTGGGGAGTCAGAATTGATTGTGCCCATCGGGCAGTTCACCTGACAGCATCTGATGGCCAAGAGGTGACAGTCAGTGCTTCAGAGCCCTCGGGATTTCTTCATCATATGGAGGCTAGACCCACGGACGGTATTCGCGTGGTGTCTGAATTCCCGGATGTCTTTCCTGATGATTTGCCAGGTATGCCGCCTGAACGCGCCATTGAGTTTTGTATTGATCTCTTGCCTGACACAGCTCCTATTGCAAAGCGGCCCTATCGTATGGCACCTATAGAGCATGAAGAGGTCAAGAAAACTATTGATGAGTTGCTAGCCAAGGGCTATATCCGTTGCAGTTTCTCTCCTTGGGCTTTCCCATTGTTGCTGGTAGATAAGAAGGATGGCTCGAAGAGGATGTGTGTCGATTATCGGGAGCTGAATGCAGTTACTATCAAGAACAAGCATCCACTGCCCCGTATTGAGGATCTCTTCGATTTGCTCCGAGGTGCTCGTATATTCTCGAAGATTGATCTTCGTTCAGGATACTTTCAGCTGAGGATCCGTCCTGGGGATATTCCAAAGACGGCATTCACCTGCAAGTACGGGCTATATGAGTATACAGTCATGTCCTTCGGCTTGACTAATGCCCCGACTTACTTCATGCATCTGATGAACATGGTCTTCATGGATTATCTGGATGTCTTCGTGGTGATTTTCATTGATGATATTCTGATCTTCTCCAAGACAGAGGAAGAGCATGAGGAGCATTTGAGGCTCGTGTTGCAGAGATTGAGAGAGCATCAGCTGTATGCCAAGTTCAGCAAGTGCGAGTTCTGGATTGACGAGGTTCCATTCCTTGGTCATGTTATCTCTCAGGGAGGCATTGCTGTTGATCCGAGCAAGGTGAAGGATGTACTCGAGTGGGAGACACCGCAGACAGTAAAGGAAGTCAGGTCTTTCTTGGGCTTAGCTGGATATTATCGGAGGTTCATAGAGAATTTCTCCAAGATCGCGAAGCCTTTGACTTCCTTGCTAGAGAAGAATGAGGCATTCATATGGACTGATGAGCGTCAGAGGGCCTTTGATGAGCTGAAGAAGAGGTTGACTATGGCGCCAGTCCTGACTCTGCCAGACCAGACGAAGAGGTTCACGGTGTATTGTGATGCTTCGAAGGATGGTCTTGGGTGTGTTCTGATGCAGGAGGGCAGAGTGATTGCTTATGCTTCACGGCAGTTACGTCGGCATGAGCTGAACTATCCTACTCATGATCTTGAGTTAGCCGCAGTTGTGCATGCTCTGAAGATTTGGAGGCATTACTTGTATGGGTAGCGGTGTGATATCTACACTGATCACAAGAGCCTCAAGTATATTTTCACGTAGAATGAGCTGAACATGCGGCAGAGAAGATGGCTAGAGTTGGTCAAGGATTATGATCTGGAGATTCACTATCATCCGGGCAAGGCCAATGTTGTAGCAGATGCTTTGAGCAGGAGGAGCTATGTTAACATGGCCGTGGCTTTCCAGATGCCTCCAGAGTTATGCGAGGAGTTCGAGCAGTTGAGTCTGGGCTTCTTGCATCATACTTCGAGTGCAGCATTTGAGGCAGTACCGACTCTAGAGTCAGAGATCAGGCAGCATCAGAAAGATGATGAGAAGCTGCAGGAGCTCCGTGAGTTGCTCAAGAAGGGTAAGGCTCCTCATTTCAGAGAGGATGATCAGAGTACCTTGTGGTACAAGAACCGGATCTGTGTTCCAGATGTGAAGGATCTCCGGAAGTTGATTCTGAGTGAGGCCCATGATACAGCTTACTCTATTCATCCGGGCAGCACGAAGATGTACTATGATCTGAAGGAACGTTTTTGGTGGTATGGGATGAAGCGTTCAGTGGCAGAGTACGTGGCTATTTGTGACACCTGTCAGCATGTCAAGGCTGAGCATCAGAGGCCAGCAGGTCTATTACAGCCTTTGAAGATTCCAGAGTGGAAATGGGAGGAGATCACTATGGACTTCATTGTTGGGTTGCCTCGTACTCAGAAAGGGTACAACTCCATTTGGGTAGTAGTGGATCGCCTGACGAAGGTCGCTCACTTCATTCCAGTGAACACTACTTACTCCGGTGCTAGACTGGCAGAGTTGTACATCTCTCGGATTGTCTGCTTGCATGGTGTGCCCAAGAAGATTATATCTGACAGAGGGTCTCAGTTCACTTCTCGGTTCTGGGAGCAGCTTCACGATTCGTTGGATACGAAGCTGCGTTTCAGTACGGCTTATCACCCTCAGACAGATGGGCAGACAGAGAGGACCAACCAAGTGTTGGAGGATATGCTGAGAGCTTGTGCTATTCAGTACGGTACTAGTTGGGATAAGTGCCTGTCTTATGCTGAGTTCTCATATAACAACAGCTATCAGGCCAGTCTGAAAAAGTCTCCCTTTGAGGCATTGTATGGCAGAAAGTGCAGGACTCCTCTCTATTGGGATCAGATTGGTGAGAAGCAGCTCTTTGGCCCTGAGATCATAGATGATGCAGAACAGATGGTCCAGGCTGTGCGAGAAAATCTGAGGATTGCACAAGAGCAGACAGAAGAGCTATGCAGATGGCAAACGGAGAGACCTGACTTTCAGTGTCGGTGATTATGTGTATCTGAAGGTGTCTCCGATGCGAGGAATCCGCAGATTTAATGTCAAGGGAAAGTTAGCACCTCGGTATGTGGGGCCATTCAAGGTGCTAGAGCGGAAAGGCGAAGTTGCTTATCGCCTGGAGTTACCTCTCAGCCTCTCAGGAGTTCATGATGTCTTCCATATATCTCAGCTGAAGAGGTGCTTGCGAGTACCCGAGGAGCAGGCACCCCTGGATGGAGTCGATGTGCAGGAAGATCTGACTTATACTGAGCATCCGGTGAAGATTCTGGGGACATCAGAAAGGGTTACTCGGAATAAGCGCATCAGGATGTGCAGAGTTCAATGGAGTCATCACAGTGAAGCTGAGGCTACTTGGGAGCGAGAAGATGAGTTGAAGAAGACATATCCAGATCTCTTTGCTAGCCAGCCCAGCTAAATCTCGAGGACGAGATTTCTTTAAGGGGGTAGGGTATGTAACACCCTAATTTAAATTTCAGTATTTATTAATAAATTTAATTGGCTTTATTTAAATTTCTAAGGTTTATTGTGTTAGTCTTGCATTTAATCTAGTTTTTGTTTCACAAGTAATTAAAATTTGTCATAGGTTTAAATTTTGTTGTGCATTCATGCTGGAGCATACTTTTAATTGAGTGTGGTTTGAATTCAAATTTGCATTTGAATTCAAACTAGTTTGAATTAGAAATAGAAGAAAAGAAGTTTTGGAAAAAGGAAAGCCAGCCAAAACCCAAAACCCGGCCCAAGTCAACCCAGCCCGGTCCGCCTCCTCCTCTCTCTCCCTTTCACCCGACCGGCCCAGCTCGCCACCCCACTCCCCTCTGCGGCCCAAGTATCCCGCGAGGGCCAGCGCGCCCCACCCCCGCTCGTCTCACACCGGCCAGCACCCCGCGCAGCGGCCCGTCCCGCGCTCAGCATCAGCGCCCAAACCGCAGGCCCACCTGCCAGCGCCCACTCTCACGCGCGCCTACTCGCTGCCATCTGGGCCCGAGGCGTCAGCGCCCGCGCCGCTCGCCCCGTTCCTCCCTCTGCCACGCCGGGCCCGCGCGTCAGCGCTCTTCTCTCCCCTTTCCTTCCCGGCTCCGCGCAACGACCGCCCGGGATGACCGGCGAGGCCGCCGGGATCCCTATCCCGCCGCAATCCCCGGCCCTGCCCTTCTTAACCCCAGCCGCACCCCCTGCGCCGCCATCCCATCCCGCTGGCCCCGCACAGACCCCGCCACCACAAATCCTAGAGTGCAGCCGCGCCGAGCACCGCCGCGCCATAGCTCTGCGCCGCCGCGGTCCAGCAGCTTGGCCACGCCATAGCCCCGGCCAGACCTCGCCACCACCCCGCCTTGGCACCAGAAGACTCTTCGAGCTCCTTGGCCCCGGACCGAGTCACGCCTCGCCGTGAATTTCGCTCGGACACCAGCGCAGGTGAACTCCGCCGCCGGTGCGATTTCACGCCGCCGTTGAAGTTCCGGCCTTCCTGACCCTTTGTACACTGCCACAGCACCACCCCGAGCCAATTCGAGGGATCCAGACGCCGGAGCTCCGCTACAGCAGCCTCTCCCTCAAGCGCCGCCGCGACCGCAGATCGACCTCGCCGCCGACGTCCCGCTGTGCCGCGAATCCGTCCGCCCCGCGCCCTCGGTGAGCACCCTGGATCCCCGAGTTTCCTTTTGCGCTAGTTGTATTGGCCTTTAGCCCGCTTCCGAGGCCAGCACATCACCCGCCGGCGAAATTCGCTGCCCCGAGCCGCCATGGTCGCCGAACTTCGTGCTCGGGACCTCCCCGAACCCAGATAAACCCTCAGGTGGATTACGCGTGTTGCTTTGTCCATCCCCGACCCAAACCCCGGCCGAGTTAACCCCTGGAACGCCGGATTCGCTTACTCCGGTGAGCCTCCGCGCAGCACCGCCGCGGGATTTGGCTCCGGCGGCTGAGCGCCGCCGCCCAGCGCCCCCTTTACCCTGGATCGCCCGATCTGTAAGCAGCGGCCTAGATTAGATCGTGAGCCAGTTAGATCTGAATCACTAGATCTCCATCCAACGGGCCTAATTCAAAGATACCGGTTCGGCCTTGGATTTTTGCTAAAGAGACCCTCGTCTTCTTCCTATTCAACCCGCAGTCCACTCATGTTCAAAAATATTTACGCAGAGGTCCTGTTTTTAGCGTTTGACCCCCTGAGCTTCTTTAATTTTGAACCCGCCATCCAGCCTGGTAGTTTTTGCGAGTTAGACCCTGAAGCTTTAGTTTAATTACGTTTTAGTCCTCGGTTTTTGCAGAAAACCCCCTGGAACCTTAGTTTTCTTACAAATAAACCCCTAAACCTTGTTTTTGGCCTAGAATACGCGTTTTAACTCCGTTTTTAGCGTTCTTTATATCCACGCGATCGTTGTAACGCGTAGAATAGTTCTAGAGTAGTTTTGTGCGCTGTTTTCATGTATTGTTGTATTGTTTCTTAGTTTTGTTAGTGTTTGCTTGTATGCTTATTTTTGTGCATTGTTTTGGCCATGTGTTCGTGAGTAGACGTTGATCCATCTGAGGAGCCCCAGTACCCGTACCCGGAGCAGCCGTCTTCGGAGCAGTTTGAGCAGCAGCCAGAGCAGCACGAGGAAGGCAAGTATAACATGAACAACCTATCATCTTTAAATACAATTTCATACTGCATTTAATACTGTATGCCTATAAGGACTGTCCTAGCCACTTTATATCCTTTATATATCCTTTGGGTTGCATTTTGTTTAGTTGTGCTAGGTTGCTGCGCTATAACCCACTCTGGTCCTTTTTAATTAATTTGATTAATGGTATATGCAACTTAATTCTGAGAGTGGCCCGTTGGAGGGGCTCACGTCTCGTTTAAAATTGGTTTTATTAGAAACATGGTTTAGGGGGCCAGCACGGTGCTTAGTGCTTGGTTGGCCACTCTCCATAAGGACCGGTTCATAGAGCGACAACCTGGGACAACAGCGCTACCACAAGACTGGAATGGGACGGTCTTGGCTTACTAATTAGGCCATTTTGGTTCGGGAGTAACTTACCGACGGGGCATGGGGGGTGGTGAGCTTCAATGGTGGCCAGGTTACGAGGCTGGTCTGTGTGTCTTGTACCCCCTCGAGGTGGTTACCATCGTTGCGGAGCCTGATTCCTTAGCGGTTACACCTTACCAACGTGTCCTTTGTAACGGCCTCGTAGTGAGTCGCTAGTCATCTCACCTAAGGAAGTGTGATGAACAACTGGCGTAGCTCACGACTTGTGGGTAAAGATGTGCAACCTCTGCAGAGTGTAAAACTGGTATACTAGCCGTGCTCACGGTTATGAGCGGCCCAGATCCTCCTTTTGATTAGTGGAGTTATCTCCTTCCGACGAGGGAGGTGCTTCTCGGGTTTACCTTGGTGACTTGGTTTTGGTTTGGTTTCTTAGTAGTCACATAATTAATTCTGATTAATTACTATGTAACTGGGTTAATGGTAATTCATCAACTCATAGTAAATAGCTTTAATAAAATTTTGCCAAGACTTAAAAGCTAATGCAGTTGAGTCAGCCAACCTTAGAGCCTCATAGTTTGTGTTATACTTGTTGAGTACAAGTTGTGTACTCACCCTTGCCTCTTCTCTACTTTTTCCTCTTGGCTACGCTACTGCTGCTCAGTTCCTGCCGACGCGAGGGAGTTCGCTCAACGCTACCAGGACTACGAGGACTTCTAGGTGTTCGTCTCCCAGTCGACGTCCCTGTGGCGCCCTGCTTCAGCTTCGGAGAGCTTTTATCGTATTTTGTACTTCGCTTCCGCTGTATCAGACATTTTTTTGTCATTAATGTAATAAATAACATTCGTATTTGCTTTATTATATCTTTTTACGTGATATGTGCTATGATATACTGTTCATTCTGTTGTATATACGTGTGACTTGATGCTGGCACGTATATGATTGCTCGGTTTATGTTCTTTTATAAACCGGGTGTTACAATGGCATCGGGTGTGGCAATCGTCCTGGGAAGCCCCTTGGTCTTGCGGAGATCACGCCGGCGTCCTGGTGGCTCCTGTGGGCGTCGTGGTGGTTGCTGTGGAAGGTACCGTCCTCCATGCCTGAGCTGGCGGAGCGCCGAGGGTTCAGGTGACGGGGGTCTCACTCTGGTCAAGATCCGTACCTCGTCCGAGGGTTGCACCCATTCTTACCGAGGGTTCTGCAATAGAGGAGGGTACGGGGAGTTGGCAGCACAGTGGCGAGAGCAGTGTCAGGCACGTTCGCACAGGGTGTCGCAGGTTCCCACAGGGTCGGAACAGTGCCGGGAATGGCGGAACATTGACCAGGGTTGGCGGACGGGACTCCGGTCACCGCATGCTGTGCGGCATGGTGGTCTGGCGCCGCCTGACTCACGTCATGCGGTGGATTGGTTGGCATTTAATGCTTTTGTCAGACGGGTGGGTGAGCAGATGGGTTGCTAGTTCCATCTGCCGAGGGGAGGCCTTGAGCGAGACGGAGTTGGCCTGCTCCCCGAGGGTAGGTCCACTACCCTCGAGCGAGGCGGAGATGCAGTGCGCCGCTGGAGGCCTCCGCGGCGAGGCCTCGAGCGAGGCAGAGGTCATTCCACGAGTTCGAGGGGGCCTCGGATGGGCTGTATCGTGGAGCTGGGCCGTGAGCCAAGTGTTTATTGGGCCTCACGGGAGCCTGGAGAGGATTCGGGTGCTGTAGGAGAGCTACAAATGCTCCATGGTATCCAGGTGTAGAGTGACGACGGAGTTGTTATCATTGGTGGCTTCTTCCTCTCTAGGATCGCCGTCGAGTAGTCCTTCCCCTTCGGATCGGAGAAAGACTATTAGCCTTGGTTCGGTGTGACTGTAGAGTCTGACAAAGTGGCTGGCACTGTGGGCCCGATTGCTTTAATTGTGTTTTGCGTTTTTGAGGGCGATTTGGTCCCTAGATTAGGGTGCTCCTAATTATGGTACCCGACAATGTCACAACATGATTTTAGAGTACGTAGAACAACATTACTAACAATTACTTGCATTTAGTTCCATCTAGGTACTAATTCAAAATATTGGTGTTTGCACTTGACAGATTACTTGTATAGCGGATGACCTCATCCGACCACAAAGAATCAAAGCAATTCAAGAATCAATCTGTGGATTCCTCCTAGATGAGGTCATAAATCCAAATAGAGAATTTTATGTGGATCCTAAGATAAGTGTGGGTCGAGCGGATCCGAATAAGGACATCAGCGATGATGAGGCGCCTAAGGACACTTAGTATCTTGTAAAAATTTGTCGGACAAAATTTATGTGCACGACGACTTGTAAATATATTATGAACCCCGAGTTCATTATTAACATATTTATATTGAAAGTACATATAATATTTCAAGTTTATGTAATTATAATAAATGTATTCTATTATATGCTAGATACGAATATATACGAATACGCAGACGTACAAGAATACGAGTATGCAGAATACGCAAACATATACGAATACGAATTAGTTGAAACCCAAAAAATAAAAAAAAAAATAAAAAAAAGACATTTAGTACCGGTCGCCGACCGGTACTAAAGTGTTCCACCTGCCGCGCCTGCGTGGCAGGCACTTTAGTACCGGTCGGTAACACCGACCGGTACTAAAGGTTTAGTACACCTTTAGTACCAGACGGCTTGACCAGTACTAAGTGGCGGCCCACTTAGTACTGCCCAGGCGGTACCGGGCGGGCGCCCGGTAATTATGTGCTTTTTTCCAGCAGTGCAAGCTTTTTTCCAGCAGTGCACTGAATATTTATATTTTGAACTAGTTCTTGTATATCTGAACTGAGTGCTGGTTGGCAGTGTTCAAATCCCACTATAAGCCTTTCACCAGCAAAAATGGAATCAGTGTGGACGGCACCTATTAGCTATTATGAGTTTCTACAACAGACACAAGGGACCGATGATTAAGCTGTTGCAGATATAAGGTACGGTGCAGATATGACTTTCACAAGGCACCTATTATAATCTATTATGAGTTTCTAACTATTTTTCTTGGTGAGTATAAAGTTATTAACTGTGTGCTGCCTGTGAATCGTAGGAGATGTTCAGTTAAGTACATTCACTATCAGAAAATCGAAATTTCATGACGGTGCCTATTTTCACGAGAGGCATGACCAAACCGTCACAAAATTAATTATTTCGTGAAGGTGCTTTAGAACCCGTCACGAAATCGTATTTTCGTGAAGGTGCAACACACACTGTCACGACAATTTACTATTTTCATGATGTACTCCCTCTGTCCCTATATATATGTCGTTCTCACTTCCCAAGGTGAAAGTTTGATTAATTAGAATATTTGAATCTAGTTTTTTAATAAATTTATTTAGAGATGTAAATGTTGCACATATTTTCTACAAATCTAGTCAAAGTGGTAGCATGGAAACCAAAAACGACACAATTAGGGACGGAGGGAGTAGTTGTGTAAACCGTCATGAAAATTAGGTGTTCCAATCATGAAAAATGTTTTAGGCCAATCAAATTGTGCCATGTGGCAAATGATCTAAATGAAGAACATATAAAGAGCTAGCTTTCTCTTTTTGATCCGGTATTAAAACTTATAACTGGTATTTCTCCATCATTAAGACTCCAAATTTGATTATTTTTCTTTCTATTTTTTCTAAACTCAGGCACTTTCAATAAATATACTTTTTAATATTAATTGGTATTTATGGTTTTGTTTTTCATATGGCTTGTTTTCTTCCACTTATATAGAGAATAGAATTTTTTGCATATAGCAATTGCTATTGTAATTTAGCATTTTCTATTATTATTGTAAACATAAGATTGTGTCCAAATTTGAGGTTCATATTTGTATGGAATTGTTGCACTCTTAAACCTGTAAGTCAGAATCGGCCTATTGTCACATCCTCTTCTTAGCGTCCTTCATTATATCAAAGAAATTGGTACACTTCTGGTGTTATTCTCGAATCTGAAGTTCTCACGAAGGCTTTGGAATTTGGATGACCCATTGTGATATCTAATAATTCATCTAAGAACATGAACCATACTAACTTGTTCTTATAAATTAGAGATGTGGAACAGTGTTGGGGAAATTGAGCTGGAAAAGAATAGGAGAAACCCAACGCAAGAAGGATCCTCACAAGGGATCAGCGAGCAACAAATCGTTTCCCTTCCCTACATGTGTACCCAAGTTGATTATCTATGTAGTGTACTCGGGGAAGATAACATCACAAGCCGTACTTCCAGACGAGACTAAACATTAGTTTCGCAGCATCCATTGACTCCACATACATGTAAAGGGCGTACCCAGTGCCGTAGGCTTCCCGCACTGTGCGGGGTCTGGGGAAGGGTTGTCTTTAAGCCCCAAGCCTTACCCACACAAATGTGCAGAGGCTGGGGCTCGAACCCGGGACCTTCCGGTTACAGACGGTAGGCTCTACCGCTACACTAGGCCTGCCGTTCTGATTCCACATACATGTTCCTGCCTGAATTACAAGCAAGACGGCATGTTAACAAATGCCCAAGTCTTCTCTGGCAGATGACCTAATAAGGTGTTCCAGGTTCAGATCAAAAGTAAATATGGTAGGCTCAACTCAGACAGCACGCTACAGATACATGAGCAAGGCATCCGTAAGCAAAATAGCCTGCTCTGCGGTCTGCCCTGTCCTCCACACTTCGAAGTCCTTGTTGAAGAAGCGACTCCAACTAAACAGACGAGTCAGTGGAAATGGCCCTCTGGTGTTTCCCTGAAGATCAACATAATTCCACAGGGGAGTGTGGGGTGACACTGCATTCATCGCTTCACGCACTGCTGGCTCGTGCTGCTCAAGATCCCCATTTGTGGCTCCAGAGGCATGTATAAGCGAAGCTGACTCGGATTGCTCCATATGAAGATGCCCACCAGTCATAGCCCTCCGAGCACGTGACGCGTTGCTTCTGTCCTATGTTCAACAATGTGAAGATCCTCATCTCTGTCACTGTCCAGGTAGATAGCTTCTTCAAAATTTGCCCCACCACTATTCTTGCACCTGGAGTGTTTAGTTTCATCTTTTTCAATTTCCATTGTTCCAGTAGAGCCGTCTGCATTGACTTCACAGATAAAATTATCATGTGGTTGGAGAAAAGAACAAAACTAGTACAAAGTTAATGATGCCATATATAGTGCAATCGTTTCACAACTGTTAATGTAGAACTACTTTTTGTAGGGGGATCGGATCAACACAAATATAATTCAATCGAAATAACAATCCAAGTATTTGAATGGAAAAATGCAATATTTGCTTTCATGATGCTTCTGGCGTCAAGTAGCAAACCTTGAGTATTGTTCATTTGAGAATGCAGTGCAGAATGAGGAGTAACACGACCGACTTCACCAGCTACATAAATAAAAATAATGAAAATACAAAACTAGCAGTACTAGAAAAATGCAATATATATTATATTATTAGCTGCAAGGAGGTATTTCATTGCTTTGGTAGAGTACTGCTTACAACCCACACCACAAAGTGCTATCATAATTTTAGTATTAAGTTAGTTTCAGAGTTCCATTTGAACAAGATAATCAACCATCCTATAACATTTTGGATAAAGTACTTAGTTGGCAACATCTTCTCTGAAAATTTAACAGCAATTTTTTTCTAAAGCGCAACATAGCCCTGTGAACTGGAGCTTGGCATGAAGTAGAAAGTAGCCATCTAGTAATAAAATTGAAGTTCAAATAGCAATTGCATTATATGAAGAAGGTAGATGTACCGTGGAAAAATGAATGAAACATTACGGGGCGATTCAAAGCTAGCAATGGAAAATTGTGAAAAATGAAAAATTGACCAAAGAAAAAGAATAATGTAAGGCAACACAGAGTAAATACAGGTAGAATAATCTTGCTAAACATGAAAATGGAAAACAATTGAACTTTAATGTAAATCATGCCCAAAGCAAAACCATGAATCACCCTGATATCAAAGCAAACCATGCAGGGCACAGTAGAAGGGAGATAAAAAATGGGAGAGCCCCAGTCCATGACACATTAGATGACTACAAAACAGCACACAAATTATAATACCTATATTAATAAATTGATACATAAAGATGTGGATCCTTTTACAAACCGCAAACCTTAAAATGTGTCTAGTGAATACCATAAGAACCAGACAAACTAAATTTTGGCATGTTTGGAAAAATATGAAAGCAATCAACTTGCATTGACTTATGCCCACTTCTAAACTATATATTATAGGCTACTAAAAAAAACCTAGAATAGTTTTGCATCAGGAAAATGTCCCAAATTACAAAAAGAATGGATTAACTTTAATATGTACCAATATTAAGTCAACAGAACTAATCAATCAATTTACCATCAAACAAAGTATCCGTAAGGCTTCTAGAAAACAATACCCTACAACTATCTGTTCAAATGTATGTTCAAGTTGATCATTCAAGAGCTTAAGTATTCAACCTAAAAAGGTTAAGAACTAGTTGTTTGTGTCAAAGCTACATAAAATTCCTTTCTGTTCCTTCCACGATTTTATGACAAATTTCCGCCTGAAGTGTGAAATGTAAAGTAGAAAAAATGAAAAGGTGGAATCTGTTAGCAGATTCATTGTGCCTTTGGTAATCGTACCAGGCGCATAGGCACTAGTGAGCCTTTACTGTAGGTGTTTGGTGTTCACAACATTGTCCTTTAGACTCCCTGGACTCCCCAAGTCTGTTCACACCTCGGACCCTTGGTCCTCTCTCCCTATTTATATGGAATCCCCTATGTAACTATCCAATCAGTGAGAATACAAACTCTTTCATGGTATCACGAGACTAATTCTTCCGCTGCCGGCGCTGCTTCACACGCGCCTCCTCTTCCTCTTGGGCTGCTGTCAGCGCGCATTCCCTTCCCCTCGGCGCTTCTTCAAGCGCGCCGGCGCTGCCCTACCTGCGCTGCCTTCTTGCGCGCAGGCTCGGCCTTGCGCCATGTCTCTCAACGGCGACGATGCTGCGGGGCACGCTATCCGGGAGGCTCGGGACGCCGCCCTGGCCGCTGCTGAAGCGGCCGATCGCGATGCCGCCGCCGCTCAGGCGGACCTTGAAGCTGCTGCTACTCGTCTCCGCGACGCCCAGAAGCGCGCTGCCGCTGCCCGTGCTGCTGCTGGTAACGACGACCCTGGTGGCTAGGACGACTGCAGTGACGATAGCCTTGGTGGCGGTAGAGACGGTGTTCAGCCCCTTCATGCCGCCCTTCTCCAACAAGAGGCCGCCGTCCTCCTCAACCTCCATGCACAGGACGTGTCTGTACAGAACATTCGTTCTCTGGTCCCCCTGCTCCTCGACGTGCGCACCGCCACCGCCCGTGCTGCTGCTGGTGACGACAACCCTGGTGGCTAGGACGACCGCAGTGACGACGGCCTTGGTGGCGGCAGAGACAGTGATCAGCCCCTTCATGTCGCCCTTTTCCAACAAGAGCCCGCCATCATCCTCAACCTCCATGCGCAGGCCGTGTCTGTACAGAACATTCATTCTCTGGTCCCCCTGCTCCTCGACGTCAACTCCACCTTCTTCGCATGTTGGAAGGAGTCATTCTTGGACGTCCTCGGCAAGTATTCGCTGGAGCCCCATGTCCTCTCCTATGATGTTGCGCCCGACTCTCCTTCCTGGGTGCGGATGAATTGTGTCATCCGCACTTGGCTGCTCGGCGCCATCTCCGACGACCTCGCTGACACCGTCTCCGAGTGCGGCGCTCCGCTCATTCCATCTGGCTCGCCATCGAGTCCCAATTCCTTGGGAACCGCACTACTCGTGCCCTCTATGCTTATTAGGAGTTCGGAGTCTTCTCTCAAGGAGACTTTTCGGTCGTCGACTACTGCCGCCAGTTTAAAAACAAGGCTGAAGACCTCCGCGATCTTGGGCAGCCCATCACCGAGGTGACCTTGGTCCTCAACATCATCAGAGGGCTAAACGAGCGCTTCAGCGCCATCGGCATTCATCTCCGCTGCAGCAACACTCTTCCGTCTTTCCTGCAGGTCCGCGACGACCTTCGTCTTGAAGAAATCAATATGGCCAAGGCACCACCGGCCGCCGCTCACACCGCCCTCTCCAGCAACCATGGCTCTGGTGGTTCCAAGCAGCAACTGCCGGCCTCCCTGCAGAAACCGCCCCAGCAGCAGATGCCCTCCTCCGGGGGTGGCGGTTTCCCTTGCGGCAAGCACGGCGGCAAGCGCTACAACAAGAGCAGCGGCAGCAATTCCTCCGCTGGGGGCGCCTCTGGAGGTTCCTCAGGAAACGGCGGTTCTGGGGGCGCGCCTTGCAGCGGGACCAGCGCTGCCCTCCACCCCCCCCCCCCCCCCCACACACACAATGCCTGCCTCTGGCGCCAGCTACAACAATCCATGGACCGGGGCCATCTACATGAGGCCTGGTCCACAGGCCCTGGCACCTCCATAGCACATGGCGCCTCCTCCTCAACACCACAAGTCCTACCTTGCCGGTCCGCCCGGACAATGGGATGGCCAATGGGGCGTTTCACCCCCTGCAGGCGCTCAGGCGCCCCTCCAAGCGCACCTCCAGCACCCCGGTTGGGATCAGCAAGCCCTAGCGGCCAGCTTCCAGACCATGTCCCTCAACCAACCACCGTGCCAGGACCGGTACTTTGACTCAGGTGCTACCAGCCACATGGCATCCGATGCTAGTATTCTCTCCACCCTCTCTTCTCCCACCCGCATTCTCCTTCTTCTATTGTTGTTGGTAATGGGAATTTGCTTCCTATCACCTCCACTGGCACCACTCATCTTTCTTGCAATTTTGATCTTAATAATGTCTTGTTTCTCTTGATCTCATTAAGAATCTTATTTCGGTTCGTCGTTTCACTACCGACAATAATTGCTCTGTGGAATTTGATCCATTTGATTGCTCTGTGAAGGATCTTCCCACTCGGACAGAGATCGTCAAATGTGATAGCTCGCGACCCTTGTACCCTTTGCAGCTACCGGCATCCACTCTCCCTGCTGGAAGCACCTCAACCCTTTGGCATCAACGTCTTGGACATCCTGGTCGCGAAGCTTTGTCTAGATTAGCTCTTTCATCTGCTATTCGATGTAACAAAAGTGCTTGCGACACCCTTTGTCATGCCTGCCAGCTCGAGCGATATGCTCGGCTTCCATTTCCTACTTCTTCATCTCGTGCCTCGGGCATCTTTGAATTAATACATTGTGATCTATGGACCTCCCCTAGTACTAGTATTTCGGGTCATACGTATTACCTTGTTATTCTTGATGATTTCTCTCATTATATTTGAACTTTCCCCTTGCGCTAGAAGTCTGACACTTTTCCTACCTTGTCTAATTTTTTCGCCAATGTCTGCACCCAGTTTGGCATCCCTGTGCGGGGTATCCAATGCAACAATGGCCGTGAATTTGACAACTCCAGCTCCCGTGTCTTCTTCCGTGCCAATGGAATTCACCTCCGCATGTCTTGTCCCTATACTTCGTCTCAGAATGGTAAATCTGAACGCATTATTTGCAGCATCAATAATGTTGTTTGCTCTCTTCTGTTTCAGGCTAGCATTCCTCCCTGGTTCTAGGCAGCTGCCCTCAGCACCGCCACGTACTTGCTCAACATTCTACCCACCAAAACGCTTGATTTCTCTACACCACACTTCGCTCTTTTTGGCAAGTCCCCATCCTATGACCACTTGCGTGTTTTTGGGTGTAAGTGCTATCCAAACCTTTCTGCTACTGCCGCTAACAAACTTGCTCCTCGTTCCACCTTGTGTGTATTCCTTGGTTATTCTTCACATCACAGGGGCTACCTTTGCCTTGATCGCCACACAAATCGAATCATTATATCTCGCCACGTTGTTTTTGAAGAAACTTCCTTCCCCTTCTCGGAAGATTCTTCTTCTCCCACCCATGCGGATTTTGATTTCTTGGACGATTCTACTATCCCGGTGGTGCTTCCCTTTCCTCCATCACCCTCCTTTATGCCTGCAGGTCCACCTGATGCCGTGGCATAGCCACGCGGACCCTGGTGTTGGCCCTCCTTGCGCTACTGCACTGCCTCACGCTGCCTCTATAGGCCTCGTGGGCCTTCATTGTGCTACCTCGCCCCTGGCCCACATGCCAGGCCGGGCCAGACCTACAGCTCCCCTGGGCACACCCTTGGCACCTCTGGCATGCCCATGGCGCCCCCAACATCTGCACCCTCTACGCTTGTGTTCTCTACGCCCTCTGCACCCGCGTCACCTGCAGTGCCTCAGGCACTCGACGGCCCGGGCGCCCTTGCAGCATCTGCTGTGGCGGCCTCCCCGCCCGACCGGCGTTTCAGTCGGGTATACAGCAGGCGCCCTACACCGCCTCCAGTCGCGCCTGCGGCCCCTGTTGCGGCCCCTGCCATGGCCCCTATCGCGGCCACTTATACGACACCTCTTCCTCCATGAGCTGTGCGAACTGCCCTAGTTTTCAACCAGCACCGCATGGTCATGAGGGGCAAGCGAGGCATTCGCCTGCCCGTGCTTTATCAAGCTGCGCCACTCTCTCCGATTCCTCGGACGTATCATGCCACCCTCGCTGATCCCAATTGGCGTGCCACAATGGAAGCTGATTATTATGCTCTTATGACTAACCATACATGGGATCTCATTCCTCGACCGCCTTAGTGCAACGTGGTCACCGACAAGTGGGTCTTTAAACATAAGTTTAAAGCTGATGGTTCTCTTAAACGCTACAAGCCTCATTGGGTCCTTCACAACTTCACCCAATGTCCTGGTGTTGATTTCTCTGAGACCTTCAGTCCCGTGGTCAAGCCAGCAACCATCCGCACTGTTCTGTCACTGGCTCTCTCCCGCTCCTGGCCCATTCATCAACTGAATGTCAACAACGCCCTCTTGCAAGGCCACCTGTCAGAAACAGTATACTGTGCCCAGCCTTCTGGATTCGAGGACTCTGCTCAACCTGACTATGTGTGCTTGCTTAATCGATCCCTTTATGGTCTTAAGCAGGCCCCCCGTGCTTGGTACAACAGGTTTGCCTCTCATCTTCTAAAGCTGGGTTTTGTTGAGGCCAAGTCAGATACTTCTCTATTTGTTTATCGTCATGGCATGGATATGGCATATCTCCTGCTTTATGTGGATGATATTATACTGCCAGCCTCTTTTGATGCTCTCCTACGGCGTCTCATTACTGCTCTTCAGTATGAATTCTCCATGAAGGATCTCGATGATCTCCATCATTTTCTTGGCATGGAAATTCAACACTCCAGCAGTGGTCTTTTTCTCTCTCAAAGGCAGTATATGATTGAGATACATGAGCGCGCTGGCATGGCAGCCTGCAAGCCATGCTCCACGCCTATGGACTTAAACCCCAAATTGTTTGCTGACGGTGCTCCTATGGTTGATCCTACGGATTTCCAGAGTCTTGCTAGGGCTCTCCAGTACCTCACCTTTACTCGGCTAGATATTGCTTATGCAGTTCAGCAAGTCTATCTTCACATGCATGACCCACGAGAGCCTCATCTCACTGCTCTCAAGCGTATCCTGTGCTATGTCAGTGGCACCTTACATATGAGTCTTCATATCCATCCCTCTTCTTCGCCAGACTTGGTTGTATACTCTGACGCAGATTGGGCTCGCTGTCCGGACACTCGCAAGTCCACCTCCAATTATGCAGTGTTCTTTGGTGACAATCTAGTCTTCTGGTCCTCTAAACGTCAGCCCACTGTCTCCCGTTCCAGTGCCGAGGCAGAGTACAACGCTGTCGCCAACGCCGTTGCCGAGGCTACTTGGTTACGCCAACTACTATCTGAGCTGCACACCCCCTTGCGCTCGACAACCTTGGTGTATTGTGATAATGTCAGTGTTGTTTACATGTCCTCCAATCCTGTTCAGCACCAGTGCACCAAGCATGTGGAGAATGTCCTTCACTTTGTCCGGGAGCACGTTGCACTCGGTGATGTCCGTGTCCTTCATGTACCGACGACATCTCAGTTTGTCGACATCTTCACCAAAGACCTGCCATCCTCTGTATTCTCAGAGTTTCGCTCCAGTCTCAACGTTCAGCCACCTAAAGTTTCGACTGCGGGGGCATGTTAGCAGATTAATTGTGCCTTTGGTAATTGTACCAGGCACATAGGCACTAGTGTGCCTTTACTGTAGGTGTTTGGTGTTCACACCATAGTCCTTTAGACTCCCTAGACTCCCAAAGTCTGTTCACACCTCGGACCCTTGGTCCTCTCTCCCTATTTATATGTAATCCCCTATGTAACTATCCAATCAGTGAGAATACAAACTCTTTCAGAATCATTTATCTAAACATTAGCAATGATACCTAAAACTGACCTTCCAATGATTCTTCAATCGGAATGCTTGATAAATCAGTTCCTTGACCCCGTGCATCTGGTGGCAAATAGGATAAGCATGTCCAGCATTAAATTAAGTGTGTAAAATATTTATTGTTACATATATTTCAGAAAGGAAAATTGGCTATATAGAATTAAGAATTTACAAGTTTAGACTTCTACTGTCTTAAAGTGCCAATTTCTTTATATGGTATTCACAATGGCCTTTGTTTGGTAATTTGATGCTCCGCCTAATAATTTTGTACTTGCTGCCATTTATATAAACCAAATGCCCGTGGCTTAATCCTTACAACTCGCAGTCAATCCCATTCCCTATGAAAGGTTGTTGCTGCATCTACTTTAAGTTGACTGGTTGATAGATGTGGTTGATGCCATTTTGTCATGTCTGCTACTTTGTACCCCTTTTATCATGTAATAATGCCTTAGAATTGAGGTACGCCATAACCTACATCATGCTTCAATTCAATGTGGCGTGAGTTGTAAGGGTATTTAACCCCTCCATCTTCTTAACATAATGAGGTGCCGCTCTCCTACGTATTTCAACAAAAACCTATGTGTTTTTTATGGGGCTTGCCAAACCTAGCTGGAGCTTCGTTGCTCGCTAGAGAGGAGATGTAGTTTACTATGTGGCTGGGGCTTGAGGTCTTTCTTACCTAATGGTCCTAGTGCCAATGAAGATTAGCGGCTTACTTAGGACAAGGTCATCCTGTTGTTTTGATACCAAAAGGCACACATGTAACTTTATAACTTTGGGTGTGTGTTGTCTTGTGTCGTTGTGTGTGTTTGTAAGGATTTCCCTACCCTTTTCTTCTTCTGCAATATAATGAAATGCTCCCATGCATGCTCAAGAAGAAAAGAGAGGAGATAAATCCCACAAGCTTGCTGGCCGGAGAAGATCCGAGAAGGTAGTACTCTTTAAATTGAAGTAGGAGGGCAGCAATGGCATAATGAGCACCTAAAGCATGATTCTCTTCTCCTTTACTTCAGAAGGCCGACTTCTACCTTAACACGGTCTATTTGAATCGAAAGATCTAGAGGGGGTAAATTTTAGTCTCAGTACTGTATCTTACACCAAAACTAAAGAGGTGCCAACAAAACTCAGAGATGGATGGGTAAAATGCTAAAAGGAGACAACTACGGATGGTTTTGGCATCTTTCCATGCTAAAATTTATAACACTGAACATCGATAGTGTACTTTATATGGTAGGTAGAACTAGGTAAGATGAACCAGTTCGCCCTCCCTTGGAGGCTCTAAACTATTTAGCGTTTATACACTTTCTTGCCATCAACTGATACATATAGAGATGACTTGGCCCTCCCTTGGAGGTTCTAAACTATTTAGTGGTTATACTCTTTCTTGCCATCAACTGATACATGGGTGTCTCTTTTATGGTGATGACTAACTTAACCCCTATTCAAATATCCTAACTGACTCATCTAACTTTTCTCTATCCTAACAATAGAACTATAAAGTTATTGTTAATGTGCTACAGTAACCATATGAACCATACCGAGAGGCTCATTTACGTTTCTCTAGGCTAGAGGGCCCATACCTAGAGACGGTCCCACCACTATAACACTACACCACCCCTTCAAGAAAACTCATCCTCGAGCTGTGGTGATGCAGATAGCCAAAGGTGAGGCTATGAATAGAGGTGACATCTCTTGCGCACGAAGTAAGCTATGGAAGAATGCTGCTGAAGAAGGTCGATGTTGGCCAAGGTTGGTGAAGAAAGCATTATATATAGCATCGCCAATCACCATGCATTATAGTAGGCCCAAGCCCAAGCTTGATCCCGTTTGGCCCATCTAGTCATGGCCCAGCATGAAGGCACAAAACGCTAGGAAGGCTAATGAGGCATAGCCACCAGCTCCAGTTATGGCTAGATAAGGGTGTCTACTGGCTAAAAGCATGCAAAGTCAAATGGAGGGGGCCTATTCATACGCCTTCGTCTATGAGCGATAATAGATAGAAGTCGAGTGACAGTCTCCCTGTTGTTACACCTCCGACCAACAACAAGGACATGTTTGCTTGGTGCAACAAGCCTCTGATTCAGTAAGTCGGGTGTTACAGTCGTGGTCTTAAACACTCTGATCATATTAGAGAGATGGATTATCATGAAGGTAAGGAATGACAATGTGCTCAATGGAGTCTTCCCCAGAGTTGATCAGGCTATCCTCTTCGCTAAAGAAGACGCCGACCTTTGGATGCTCTTGGAGCCAAAGGGTTCATTGCCTTGGTCGCTAGTGATTAAAGCAGGCACATATGTAATGTAAGTGTTTTGTGGGTGCATTGTGTGTGCTGTACTACCTATTTTGGCATCTTCTTCTATCTTAATGCAATGATATACAGTTGTCCTGCATATTCAAGAAAAAAATAAGTCAAGCTACAAGTTGGACACTCCTCAACTATGGGAAACTAGGCCAGTTGCTGGGAGTGGGGCTCGATGTGTGCAATGGCTATGGAGCCCGGTAGCAGAGGGAGTTGAGGCTTGCATTTTCCCCTATGCCCCAGCTGCTCTGCATGATGGCATGGTCAAAGCCTGATCGATGCAGCCATAACTACTTGATGCAAACGGGTTGACATCTTATGGTGACGCATGAGCGACAACACTACCGATGACTAGATTGGGGGCAGCATTGGTGGGGAGGAACCATTGGCCGCAGCGAGGGTGCTGATGGTGAGGAGGCTAATGAAGATGGAGCCACCAGTGAAGACACGCTGATGCCGCGAAGGTCTTTCGTTGTTGTAGCAGGGATCGACGAAGTTGCTAAAAGTGCCATCCAGCATGCCAAAGCTACTGATGCAACTGATGACGGTGCCAATGAGCGACTAGTGTAGCCACATAGGGCATTATTGATGCTACTCTAGCTGCCGATGGTGTTGCTGACAAAGATAGTGCTGCAGATGTGATGGTTCGTGTGACAAGATGAAGGCAGTAGCAAGGGCACAGGCACCCCTGCTAGGCACTCGAATGCCGCCGAAGTTGCAGCTAGATTTGTTGGCGAGGCCATGGTGAGACCATGACAACACTAGGGGCCATCTTGTCCGCCTTATTTAGCATCTTCAGCAAGGCACAGATGTCTGGGGAAAGTCCTACAATCTTCATGTAGGTTGCCATGGCAATGGAAGAATTTGGGGTTGGGATTGAGTGGGATTTCTTAAAGTGGTGGGAGCACATGAGATCATACGATTTAATACCAAATGATATCGTAGGTAGGATTAGGCAGGGTACGCAATACAAAAAGAAATCAAACAAAAAATAATTACAAGCAACAACTTTTTTCTAATTATTATCTACCAAAAACTATCATCACAGCAATCTGCCAGTTATTATGTTAGCGAAGCAGTATGGGTTAACCGGATAAAGACAGATTAAATTGGATCTAATTACCTAGCACTCTGACCAAACAGATTCAATGGCCAAAAGCCTTATACTATATTATTTCTTCATTGATGAAACAAGACATGGTTACATCGCCTCTAATATCTGACGTAAACATGTCTTGTTTCATCAATGAAGAAATAATGTAGTATAAGGCTTTTGGCCATTGAAGAGGTGCATTGAGTGTGCCTGTTTTGATTGAATATCTTCACCTATGGGAGCTCCTATCCAATGTGGTTCTGCAACCTGAGGTGGAAGATACACATATTTGGAAGTTCTCAACTTCTAGAGTGTACTCCACTAAATCAGCATATGAGGCCTTATTTATTGGAGCCACACATTTCAATACTTGGGAAAAGATTTGGAAGATCTGGGCCCCAGGGAAGTGCAAATTATTTATGTGTGTTAGAGTATATTAGGCAACTCCGGATATGGTTAGTTTAGCATTGATTGTAATCCCAGGATAACCTTCCTTATCTCTAGGAGAGGCTATTTGCCCTCCAAGCCGTATACTCCTATATATTCGCCCTAGAGGCTCAATGCAATACATCGACCACATTATACGCATCCTACCTTTCCTAGATGGTATCACGAGTTAGGGTTTCGACCTAGGCTCCCACTTCCACTACCGTCGCGCCACACCCGGGGAGATCGATCTCCGCCGGGAGCAGCGCCCTCGTAGGATCAGCGCGCGGATCCCTTTGATCCGCCGCGCCGTCGCGTCGTCAAGCAGCAGATGGACCTACCTCTTCCCTGGCCACCCCATGGCGGCACCGCTCGACGTCCCCTATCAGGTACCACATCGCCATGGGGGCGCCACTGGGCCTGCATGCCTCCGCGTCATCGTCCTCCTCGGCTCCGCATCCGGATCCGCTCGCCCCTCCTGCGCATCAGGTCAGGCGCCCCGCCTCCTACTAGCGCCGCCGCACCGCTCCCCAAGCGAGCGTGCCCTGTGCGGCTGCGGAGGACCACCGGGGGATGCCAGGCCACTGCGCCATCGGGGCCGGCGGGCCGCCACATCTCCAACTGACATCAACGCCGGGCCACAGCGCTGCCGCCGCCCTCCACTACCGATCCTCTCCAACGCGCCGCCGCGGTCCTGCTTCCCCTCCTCCCTCGGCGTCGCGCTGCTGTCCGCAAGTCGCGGCCGCGGGAGCGGCCTTTGGGGTCATCGGGCTGCTGCGGGGCCGGAGCAGAGGAGCTGCTCGGCTTGCACCTCCCCCCGTCGAGCTCCCTCGCTGGCGGGTTCTTACCCCCTCCACTGATTTGCCTCTCGTCCTCTCCGTCTCTTGATAGATGGGTGTGAGGATAAGGTTGGGGGCAATGCTACGTGCACCCGAGATTGTACCCGCAGGTTCGTCTTGCTGCTGCTATGTTTTTCTTTTCCGATCTAAGATCGGTTTGTGTCGCCCTGCCGTTTCGTCGCTGTTCATCGTCGACACTCCCGAAGGACGAGGTTATTGCTGTGCCCTCCAAGCTGCAGCGACGACGTTCGTGACCAGGCCACCCTACCGGTGTCGTCGCCTTTTCAGGCGGTGGCGCCACTCACCGCCGGCCTTTGTCAAGCAGGCACTCGATCCGCCTCCGTGCCTCGAGCCGTTCTCGCGTGGACATCGCCGCCGATGTTCCTGAAGGAAGACGTCGTCGCCACCCCTGATCTGAGCGCGACACTTGCTGCAACCTGCGCCGTCGCCACCCCTATTCTGAGCATGACCTAAGTCGCAAACTGCGCCGTCTACCATCGTCATCCGCCGCACCGTCCTACTGCTGTCTTCGGCAAGAAGCTGCTGAGTTTGTGTACTCGAGCACCTCGACGATGCTTTGACCTGTGCCCCCTCCACGGCTTTGACCACGTCCACCTCGACTTCGGCTACTACTGCACTAAAGGGCTATCATCTGCATGAGTCTCCAATCAAAGCTTTCGCACCGGTGTTCCGACTGCAGGGGGGATACGTCTCCATTGTTCTCCAGTCTGACTGTTCGTGTCGCTACAGCTACGACTGTGGGGGGATGTTAGAGTATATTAGGCAACTCCGGATATAGTTAGTTTAGGATTGATTGTAATCCCAGGATAACCTTCCTTATCTCTAGGACCTACTTTCCCTCAAAGCCATGTACTCCTATATATTCGCCATAGAGGCTCAATGCAATACATTGACCACATTATATGCATCCTACCTTTCCTACAATGTGGACAATTGCTCATGATAGATGTCGGACGGCTGACAGATTAGCTCGTCGAGGCTTAATCACCCACCAAAGTGTCATCTCTGCGATCAGGTTGGTGAAACAATAGACCACCTACTGGTGTCCTGTGTTTTCACTTGGCAAATATGGTACAGCATTCTGCAACTCTTTGGGCTGCATGCTGTTGCTCCACAAATGGATAATCTATTTTTTGTGGACTGGTGGGATGAAGCTGGCAGCAGGCTCTCTGGTCAAGTTAAAAAGGGGTTTAACTCCATATCCTGGGAGCATGGCTAATTTGGAAGCATTGTAACTATTGTGTTTTTGATGGGGGCCGGGTCTTATCGGCTTTCAGGGAGGAGGCTTAGCAGTGGTCTGTACCAGGGGCTCGAGGAGTGTCTTATCTCCTTGCCCTGGCTCCTACTTCCTAGTGCTGTTTTTGAGATGGTGGTTTGGTCCTACCTTAGTATTGCTAGGCGGTAAGACAGCTTAGTGTGTGCTCCAAGGGTGTGTTACAGACCCTTATTCCTGTAACATTCTTTGTTTGTTTTTTGGGGCTCTTTACCCCCTTTTTTCTCTTCTTAATATATTGATGCGCAATTCTCCTGTGTGTTCAAGAAAAAGACATGGTTACGCCTATTTAAGTGCTGGACTAGATAAACTAGAAAACATGACTGAAGTAAGACTAAGAAACAAATATACTAATTGAGCTATACTAGCTAGGGATTCTAACATGCATATATCAGCCAACTATAGGCTGAACTGAAGCTGATTTGGGCTTCTTAGTTCTACGCCTCTGATACGTAAGCCTAAACATTTCATCGCCCCTCTCATAATGGCTAGATATTTTGTCCCTAACAACTGGAGACAAACCTTTGGTTGGTTTCTGCTTATGGACTCTCAAAGATTCGACTACATCCTCCGCTGCATCTGGAGACACAAGAACACCATTAATTAGAGCTAATGCAAAGTTAAGGTCTGGAATACGAACTAAACTACAAGCGGTGTAACATATTAAAATCAAATAATAGTTTCAAGTCACCTTTCGTTGGCTGCACTTGAAGATCATTTGAAGAACTAGTTCCTTGTGTTACTCCAGGAGAAAAGGGTAGTAATCAGGAAAACACATAATAAAGTTTAGAATAGCTAGTCATGATCATTTAGGGAAAACAAGTAGAGGTTAGGATGGTGAATT
The DNA here is from genome assembly GCF_016808335.1 of Panicum virgatum. Classification (NCBI taxonomy): domain Eukaryota; kingdom Viridiplantae; phylum Streptophyta; class Magnoliopsida; order Poales; family Poaceae; genus Panicum; species Panicum virgatum. Next base: position 45,016,495 of record NC_053153.1, on the reverse strand, counting down.
ACTACATACTGATGGAACTTTAAGGGTCAAAGCATTTAAAAAAATGTTTTAGCGGCATTTGTAGAAAAAAAAAGTATACTAGGCAACCATGAGGAAATGTAGTATGGAGAGTGCAATCCATGATGACATAAATGTTTTAATAATCACAGTTGATATGTAAAGACATAGGTTCTTTTAAAGAAAACACATTCATAGAGATAGACGCCATGAGCGTTTCTGAAAGGATTTCAGCAAATTCCATACATTTTCTCCATAAAAAAGAAATACAAACCTTCGGTCAATTTCTCCTTAAAGATTCTTAAACATCTGAGACCTTCGAGTACGTTCTCTACTGCACCAGGAGATACAAATACAACATTAATTAGATCTAATACAAATCAAGTTCTAAAATAGAAATTAAACAAGAAAATAAAATAGTTTAAAATGATGCCATAGTTTCAGTTCACCTTTAGGTGGCTCCTCTTGATGATCATGTACAGAATTAGCTACTTCTTGTTTTGCTCCAGGAGACAAGGGTGGTAAGAGGGTGTTTGTACTACCTAGATTAGAAAAAATGTCATCCTTATACTAAATAAAGTTCAGAATAGGTAGTCATAATAACCATTTAGGGAAAACAATTAAAAGCCTGAATGGCAGATTTTTCAAAGTTTGTGGAACTTTAAGAGGCAAAGCATGGCCAACACAAAGGTTTAGAGGAAAAGTTGATGGCGAGTACACTCCATGATAAAATTAGAGATATATAAATCAAAGCACATAAAAGTAATAATATATACATTGACATGTAAAGACATAGATTCTTTTAGGAAAAACTATAAACACATAGAAAAGTATGCATTAATTCTATAGGGAGCAGACCCAAGAAACATGAAGAATATCCAAAACTATCACTTTAATGAAGTTCGCCAATAATTGACAACATTATTGACAAGAATGAAATAAATATAAAATTCAAAATAACCAGAACTAAGTACATATGGTAATAATCAACAAAGTTACAAGAAAATTATAGTCCATAATATTTCTAAAATTAGCTCTTCAATGGCCATAAATGTCACTGTTAATTTTTTAAAACAGGTAATACAAAATTTGATGTATCCATTATGAACAAATTCAAAACCTTTGTTACATATGAAAGGCATTTTTAAAACCAGCCACACTTTCATTTATAAAGAAAACACTTTGGTAAGCATAATATAAGCACACCTTTAGAATTTTCTGTTGCAGCCATGAAATAAGAAGCATTGTCCTTTTCTTTATCTGTACAATAATAATCCAAAGTATGTTTATCATTAGTATAGAAGATCATGCAATTTCTGTTTCAAGAACTTAATTAAAATTTTGAAAAAATAAGATCATGCAATTCCTGTTTTCATACATTTTGGATTAGAAAGGTTTTTTCATTTGTTCCAAATTCTGAACTTAATAAGTTACAACAAATGACAATGGCAATTAATGTAGCATGAAGTTCAAATTTGTAACAGTGATACTGGAATAAGGCTTTGGAGCAAAGGAAGATTTAATTTTAACAAAATTACTGTTCTGATGTACTACAGATCAAAAGAGAGTTGAACTAATTCCTTCATTTCAGCTCTTGGTGTACATGGATGTTGATAATTAAAGGTTGCCAACTACGTGGGTGCAGGTTGATGCAGGCATGTAATAGGACAAAATCTGGACAGTGGTGTTGGTGTATATATGATGTTCCATTGATCTTGATATGGATAGAATCTGTAAAAAAACAATTACTCCACTATATAAATACCAAAATCTTACAGCATGTTTGTGCTGTATCAAAAGGACTTGTTTGACGTGGACTTTTCGGGTGAAACATTTTATTTTCTGTGGAAGGATAGATTGCATGGGTTGTATTGCATTGAGTCTCACCGGCAAGCATACGAGGATACAACTCTCCGAGATATTTCCTATACTATTCCGGGATATTTCCTATACTACCATTATCATTGCAAGTTAGCAAACAGGCCTCTAGCTGAATTGGTTAGATGGCTCTAGTAGCATTCAGGTCCTAGGTTCAACTCCACGGGGGAGCAAAATTTTAGGCTGGGGTTAAAAAATCCCCTCGCCTGTCCCACACCAAAGCACAGGTCTAAGGCCCAGCCCAGACGTTTCACACAGGCTATGGTGCCACTGTGTAAGGGTGGGGTAGCGGTTTGGGGTTTGTCTCAACCTGTGTGAGAAGGTCTTCTCGCAACTGGCCCGGGGTTGTCTTACGCACCCCCCCCCCCCCCCGAGATCGAGTTTTTTTAATCATTATAAGTTATATTTTTTTGTTACTTATATTTTTGAACAGTGTAATGTATTTATATTATTACTTGCTTTTTAAGGTCGACGCCTCATATACTGTAAGAAAAAAAAAGGTGCATGTGGATTAGGCATAACCTTGCCAAATAAGCTCCTTTGAAATATACTCCATCCAATTTTGATTGATACATTTCCATATGGCACAATGACCAAGGGCACCAAGTGTGCTTATCAATCTAATAAATGCAACATAGACTTTTTTGTTGGTCCTCCAATGTTTTAACTGAGAACTTCTCGTTTCTAGTGCTATTTATTGCAACAGTCCATGCCAATAGCAAATATAGCTATCATTTTTGAACATTTGGATTTTTGAAATATATCTATCAAAAGTGGATGGAGGGAGTACTATTAAATGGAAACTGTAATAATTCCATGAACTGGATTACATTTAATATGTATCAAGCTGGATCATTCCGTTGCAAAGCTAAAGAAACTGTAACAAAGGATTTCCAGTACCACTTTATTATAAGATACAAAGTAAAATATCTCCATTTCACCTAAACAAACCATGTATGGCATTCCCTTGTGAGATGTTGGTATTATGAATGTAAAACATATAGGCAGAAATAGCTTTTTATGACAAAAATTTTCATGTATTTAATTTGCACCTATATTCTGTTGAGAAGAGTTGCTTGCTTCAACTTCGAGTTCAGTTTCATTTCCGTCTTGTTCTGTATCCGCAATAATTTCCGGAACCTCTTCAAGGCGGCGCATCCTTTCAGATTCGGTGCTTAGCAGCTCCAGTTGCTGCATTAGTTCCTCAAATGTAACAGAACAATCAGTCAAGGAAGAAACATTGAGGAACTTTCTCAAGTAGTCCAAGAAAATGTACTACGAATAGTAAAAAAGGAAATCAAGATGACATCTTAGAATTAAAACATTATACATATGTTAACATGAGACCGCAACAGCCAATCGGCAAAGGATATTCTTGTTTCCACCCTTTTCTATTTGCTCTTTCAATCGCTCTTTCCAGTCTCACAACTTCTTTGTCAATCCACTGAAAAATGGAAATTTGGTCAATAGGAATGGATACATGAAACACTAACATATGGAAAGCATGGATAGATTAATAAAATGGTAAGACTAAAGAAGTTATGAAGACTCGCAATTTTCCTTTCAGACTTCAAGTTGTATCTAACAGCGGAAAAAAAATTAATATATTTTGAAAGTACCATGCCCACTAGGACCAATTGAAATTCCAAAATTATTTTTGTTTGCTATAGGACTAGATTAGAATAAATTAAAGTGGACCTATATTGATATTTCAAAGAAAAAGAGGGCACCAATAAATTATGTGTACAAGTTTCAGAGCAAACTAAGGTTGATATCGAAACTCCTAAAGAAGTTCCGGAGTCTTTTGAAATATGCTAACTGCTTTTGATTATTTGGATAACAAATTACTAATTAAGTTTTTCTCATTTACCCATATTCATGTATCAAAATAATGGCATCTATTGATTTCTGAGTGCACTTACATGATTTACTATGTCCTTATGTACAGTTGCCACCTTCTCTTCCAGTGCAGCCTGTCAAAAAGAGAGAACTCAGAGCACTAAATAGGAACTCGGCATATGAAAATCAGGACCTGTACATTGGTGCAATCTTACAGGCCATCTCATCAACAATATTGAGACAACTTAACAGAGAACCCCGAGTAATGAATAAAGTAACATTCATGTAAAACTCAACATTTTCTACCCTTCTATTGAAAAAATGCATGGATGTCCTGGCCACCATATTATTGAATTTACTTTCTCTTAATATTCTGGTTTGTTCTTCCTCCTAACTTAGTATTTCAAGGGTTTTAAATATCCAAGAGAAGAGCAACAAAAGAAATGCAAAGGGCTATCTAATTACACAGATAGAGTATGAGGAAAAATCCTCCTGATCTACTTGTTTATGAAATATCAATTTAGACAAGAATTGGAATATGCTAGAGGAATTGGTGACTGTTTTGGCAGTCACAAAGTAGCTAGTAATTGGCCCAGTGAATTTCATATCATGGGCACAATAAATGGATACATACATGCAGCAGATGCAGATAAAGAAAATATCCTCATCGGTAGAGCAATGAAAATGATAGTTAAAAGAAATATTTTTTTTAAACAGCATGGTAACTCTTCTCATCCAGTAAATCACATGGTAAGGAACTGAATTAAGGAGAACAAAGGTTTCGAAATGTGATCTTACAATTGTAGGCTTTTCCAGAAGTCCATTTTTCACTGAAGAAACAAGATCATTACATTCCTCCTGTAACAAAGGGAATTGACGAATCAATGTTGTACAAACTATTCTATTTAATACTGATGACCTACTATAAAACTGAGGTAGAACTATTTTTCCCCGTTAGAAACAATTAATACTCTGGATTATGAAAGTGATACCTGCGTAAAGTCCTCATCGGAGAGCATTGAGATCTTGACATCATCCCATAAACCAGTAACACATAAGAGAATATTGGTACATGTGTCTTTCATCTTGTATTCTTCTGAAGATTTCTTGATGCCTGTAATGACATATTATAGGAGTACGTTAGAGAGATGTTTGCAAATATGGGTCATGCTTTTACTAATATAAATATTCTGTGCTGCTCAACAAATTAAGGAAACTAGACCATCGGGGATAAGAAAGAATACTTGCAATTGACCCTTTTTTTTTACCTGTCACCAGCCCAAGCTGGTATGGATTTTTAGGCATTTCGTACTTGTGAACTATGGGGGCATTCTTGACTCTGACAAAACATCCAACAACTTTCTGATCAAATGTGTCTGGATGATTCAAGAGATCGATAACTACATATCTTCTCAGATAAATAAGCTTTATGTTATTCTCATTAAGAGAAGCAAAACATCTCTTGTTTCTTTCTGAAAACCTCTTAACAATCTTCAAGTCTATACTATTTCGAGGTTTCTTTTTCATAATAAGACCATCATCATCATCATCTTCAGAACCATCAACACGAGGTTTCTTTTTCATAATTGGAACATCATCATCTTTGGAACCATAAAAAATTTCATCCTCTGAAACAGAATTTGCAGCTAGATGAACTGCTAGAAACTTACGGATACTTTTGCAACCCACTTTTCTTCTCCCAAACAAAAGGTGCAACTTTTCATCACACAAGAAAGACTTTTTCTTATTATTCTTGAACAAATTCTTCTTTTTGATGTACGCCATGATAACTCCAACAATTTCATCTTCATCAAGAGATTTTGACGTGTCCTTTCCAGAACTTGACAAGAGTCGCATTAACTCTTCAGAACCCCAACCAGTATATGTTTTCTTGTTTGACTTGTCCTTCTTCAGTGATGTGATTGCTTTATTCTGTTCTCCCTTAGAGTCCAAAGGAATTGTTTTTTCAATGGCAGCATTTTCAGCAAATATATTTGTGTCTGACATGTGATCTTTATCTGGAATTTTCAGAATGATTAGCAAGCTACACAAGCTAACTAATCACTAGAGAGCAACTACACAAGCACAAAATATAGATGAATGTAAATACAAGGCTTATGATTCGGAGAATGCAAACCACCGAGAAGAGTAGACAAGATTGACACGGTGATTTTTATTCCGAGGTTCACTTGGTTGCCACCAAGCTAATCCCCGTTGAGACAAGCTCCAAGGTTGCCGCCAATCCACTTGCTAGTGGTGACTCTCAAGTCACATTCTCCCACGTGGAGTGCTCATACCGAGCTCTAGCACAAGATCCGACCGGACCACTTGTTACTCTTCACGTCTCGCTCAACTAGAGTTGCTCTTCGCGGTTCCCGCGGGGTGAGCACAATACCCCTGACAATCTCTTCTCCGGAGCACCGCACAATCTTCTTGCGGGCTTCAACGGAGCCTCTTGCCACCAAGCCGTCTAGGAGGTGGCAACCTCCAAGAGTAACAAGCACGCCGGCTTGCAACACGATCACCTAGTGCCACTCGATGCAATCTCTCAAAGCAATCGCACTAGAATCGCTCTCTCACTCGATCGGATGATTACTATCAAGTTAGAGTGAGTAGAGGGCTCTCAAGCACTCTCACACATGGACACCAAGTCCCCAAGGTGCTCGGCAACCTCAAATGGCCGGCCACACCCTCTATTTATAGAGGGAGGCCCCAAACTAGCCGTTACACTCAAATCCCGTGAAAACAGAGTTTTCGCGGACTGTCCGCCTCACAGAGACCGGACCGTCCGCCATTCAAAACCAACGGCTAGAACTGCAATGATTATGTGTCAGAGTAGACCGTTAGAGCCCCGGGCGGACTGTCCGCACCCCTGGGGCGGACCGTCTGCGGTTCAAAACTTCGAACCAACCGATTTGCACACGTCTCTGACTAAATCTGGAAGTGACCGGCGGACTGTCCGCTCCCCAGGTGCGGACCGTCCGCCGTTCAAAAAGTGAGCACACATAGAAACCGCAGTGTTTCTGTCCCAGAATTTTCAGTAGGAGGCGGACTGTCTGCCCCCAAGGGCCGGACCGTCCGCAGTACAATTTGGACACCCAAGACAGAACTATCAAGTTTCTGCGCCCGTTTCAGCTTTTAAAGGCGGACCGTCCGCCCTCATGGACCGGACGGTCCGCAGTTCATTTTGGACCACCAACAGAGCCAAAAACGGTTCTGTTCGAGCTCATCCGAGATAACGGTGGACCGTCCGCCCCCAAGGAGCGCACCGTCCGCAGGTCTATTTCCAGCATATATGTACCTCGGTAAAACGGCCATAACTCTTAACTCCAATGTCCAAATTTTGTGATCTTGGACTCTATGAAAAGCTTATTCAGAGGGCTACACAACCCAACTTAATATTTGATCCAAAACACAATGGATCAAAGTAGTATTTCACTCCAAGAGCCAACCTAATCTCCGAAGAACACCGAAAAGCCTTTCTTGCTTCCCCAAGTTGATAAACATCAACTCCAACTCTTTCTCATTTGCAAATGTGCCAACAACACCACGTGAACAACACCATGTGCATGTGTGTTAGCATTTCACAAACATTTTCAAAGGATTTTCACTTGATCTCACCACGCCACTCGATCCTAGCAACATCGCAATGTTAGATCGCTCAAGTGGCACTAGATGACCGATATGCAAACAAGTTTACCCCTCTTGATAATACGGCCATCTATCCTAAATCCGGTCATGCACTTCTCTACACAACCTTTAACTGGTGAAATGAAATGCCATACAAGTCATACCTTTGCCTTGCGCATTCCATTTCATCTTCCCAAATATTGATGCCACACAAGCACCAAACTCCATCAAGCCTTTTGATCATCATCATGAATCAGCACTTGGCTTGAACTTTCTTAAATGATATGATCCACTCTATATCATCACATGACCTCTTTGGTCCATCGATCTTGACCTTACTCGCTCTTCACCGTTGCCTCGGTCCATCGGCGCCAAATCTTGCCCAAGCTTCACCGCATCGCGGTCCCTCACTTCAAAGCCTTGACTTGCCCTTCTCCATTGCAACCGGTCCATCAAGCAAAGCCTTGTCTTGATCTTCTCCACTTTGGTCACATAACTCTATGTCATGTCTCATATGCAATGAGCTCCTCGATCACACTATATGAGCATAGCATCAACCCTTAGTCATTTCTCCTTCATGGCACATGTTGCTCATACTAGTGTCTTTATGTGGACTAATCTCCTGTGTATCTCAACATAAATACTTATTAGTCCACCTAAGTTGTCACTCAATTACCAAAACCAAACAAGGGTCTTTCAATCTCCCCCTTTTTGGTAATTTATGACAACTCTACAAAGATATGTAAATTAAGCATATTTCAAGCTAGCACTTCACACACGTGTAAATAGCTAACTTGGTTTGGATTTTATGTTTCTTATCCACCATTAAGACCACTTGTAAAAGATTGGATAAGCACCATAAAAATCTAACTTGGTAGTGATAACTCCCCCTACATGTGTGCTCAAGAGATTTGGTTTTAAACTCACACACATGTATAAATATGAAATTTGTGGGATTGTTATCACTACTAAGTGATGCTAATGTATATAGGATAAACCTTTGAAGCGTGATACCAATTTGAGTTGCATCTTTGAAGTTCATTCCTTAGCATCATCGAGTAACTAGACATTCATCAAACACTCAAGATACCTCATGAGATCAACAATATTAGCAAGGCTCTTGATTCACTTGTAAAAAAAATGTCTAGCTACAATCTATGTATGCTAGTTATCAAATCATCAATCAAGTTCTATGACTAGCATACATCACACACAAGCAATGCATATATAAATTTTAAAACTTATGCAAATGCAAGCAAGCACATGAATATGCACATATCAAATGCAAACAACTAAGTTCATGAGCTTGCTCCCCCTACTTGTGTGCTCCTCTTGTCCAAGAATATTGATCCTCCTCAATATTGCTCCTCTTGATCCATGTCCATGATCGCACTCTCATCTCATCTCCCCCTTTGTCATCCAAGGATAATTCATATCTTTGTTCATTCCTCTCCCCCTTTGTCATCAATGACAAAAAAAGGGCCGAAACCACATGAAATTGGCCATGTGAAGATCAATGGCTACCACTTGAAGTTGTACCTCTTGTACTTATAGGGTTACCACTTGAATACCCCTTGTAGGCAATCATATGAAGCGATTGTGGTTTGATACAAAGAGTTGGACTTGGGTAGATGGTTGAGTCTTGAATGTTCATTTGTGATGGACACTTTCAAGTTGATTGAAATTGACACCACTTGTAACAACAACATGTGGAAGCATAAAGACCACCTTGAAATGTCATATGTAGGACACTAGTAGGATTCTTGACCTTGATACCTTGTAGTGGGGCTCCTCCCCCTATGTCAAAGTGTTTGTCAATCTACTTGAATGTTGAGCTCTTCTTGATGAGGGTAGCTTTCTTGATTTGAATTGATCACTTAAAGTTGAGGATCACTTGTGTAACCACCATTATTGCACTAGATCTTCTTGAATGAATACTACTTGAATGACCATGTATATCACTTGTAGAGATACACTGATATACTTTTTGTTGAATCTAGTATCACTTGTAAAATCATGATGGATCACTTTGTTGAATTTGACATTGATAATCAATTCTTGAACTAGATTGTTTCCATGAGCTTCTTTCTCTTTGACTTGATCTAGACTACTTGCCCAAATAATTCAACTCGGTTTGAACAAATGATAAGCTTCTTCACACCTCATCCTAAGGGTTATCTTGACAATGTTGAGTTAAACACTTGAAGCTCATTTTCTAGATCAACTACTTGGGTTTACTAACTCATGAACATGTCATATGTTACTACTAGATCATATCAAGCATAGAAGCAATAGTGGCATCATAAAACATTTAAAATTATTTTATTTTTCATGAATGATCACTATATATGACTATATGCACTAATCATGTCCTTAGCATAGTATGAATGCATATGTCAAGTAATTTCATCGTACTATGTTGGAGTAGAGGATAGTCATTAGATTCCAATTTAGCTCTCCAACTAGCATCATGAAGTCCAATTATAGTAGCTTGATGAAGACAATGAATACCAATATGAAAACCATTCTTCACCCATATGAAATGAATACCACTTATCATCAAATGCACTATCGTGTTGTGGTTGGCTTGCTTCATCTCTTTGATCCTTGCTTGCATGAGAGAATACCATTTGAATATTACTTGAATTTTCATGAATCTCTCTACTTTGGGTGTTGCTTGCTTTTCTTGATCAATCCATTTGATATCTTCAACTAAGCATCTCCAATGACTCTAGATCACCACTTCCATATGGGCCTTCCAAGCACCTTGCTTGTCAATCCCACTCTTGGGCGGCTCGCCCCTCTCCAGAGAGAAGTGATCTCTCCAAGAACCATTCTTGACACTCACTTGAAATGAATTTAGTTGATTGATCAAACAATGGACTTGTCATGATGAGTAATTTTGGAGTCTGCTCTAAGTCCTTTTCTTTCTACTTGAGGTTGGTCTTGATTCTAAACTTGAGTACCAAAAGTATGCCAAAAATACTTCTCAATCAAATGGCCTTGTACCCAATACTCGTCATGCTTCTAGATCATTTCAAAACCAAACATAGGTTCCTCAACCACTTGTAAAGATGATTCCAACTTGAGGACCTTTAAATTTAAGTGACTCAAGATCAATCCAATATTTGTCACTTTTCTGAGCAGATTCAACTTATCTCAGGCGGACCGTCCGCGGTATACTGGCGGACCATCCGTGCTTGCATAATGGACACATCATCGGTGTAACCGAAGCTTACCGGTGCATCTGGCGGACTGTCCGCGGTTCATGGGCGGACTCTCCGCGCTACAATTTTCTACTGATCAGAGCCTCTGGTGAAAAACTCATGAATGGCGGACCGTCCGCCTCTTACACGCGGACCGTCCGCGATACCAAATTTCAGACAATCCAGAATTTTGCCAACTTTCACAATTTCAATCTTTGAATTTGGATCATTGCTCAAATAAAATTCCAAAAATCTCAAAACTAGCATGAACATCATCCAAAGACTCATATGAGTGAGTAAGAACAAGAAATCAAAAATAAATCAAGTAAAATCAAGGAAACTCATAAATAACCCATAAAAGCTTTGAAAAATCAGAAATTTGAGACAAAGAGTGCACATAAGAACCAAATGTCATATGTACTAGTTTTCAAGCCACATTTGAGAAGTAAATGACATTTAGCTCATTTTTCAAATTGCAAAATGATTTTTCATTCAAAAGCAAGGTTTAATACAAATAAGTTTGCAAGCCATCAAATATTTCCAATGAATTTCTCACAACTAGAATAAGATACTTGTATGTTGTAGCACTTGGACTTCATTGTTTTGACTTGGCATTGGGTTGTATATATATGCAAAGAAAACTTCAATTCCTTGATTCAATCATAAGATAAAAATATGAATTTAATTTGAATCAAGTCTCTAATGCCTTTGGTACCTACACAGATTCATCCACGTTTTGATGGTACCCAAACTAGGTTGGGTCCTCTCAAGTTAGGAGCAACATACTTTAGCAATGCCTTAGTATGAATAGCGGGATGTTTTGCAATAGTAACAAATGAGGTATCATTACCATCCTTTTTAAGCATAATATTTGCATCAATTGAAATAGGCTTAGAATTGTTACCTAAGGGACATGAATAAGCCATGTGTCCCCTTTCCCGGCATAAGTAGCATCTTCTCTTTTATTGACATTTTCTTCCTTACTCATTTGATGTTTCTCATTGCCTTGCTTCTCATAGTTTGCTTGAGCCTTCTTCTCAAGTTTGTTTGGGCAACCCGAAGCTAGGTGACCCAATATTGCACAACTATGGCACTTGATGTGAGCATGTGGATTCTTCTCTTGAATCTTGTTCTTGCTCAACATCTTGGCATCTTGAATGTGAGTTGGATGCCTTGCTTTTGCCTTGCCACCCCTTCTTGTTCTCTTTTTCATCATCTTCAAGTCATCAACTTGATCATCATGGTTGATCTTGACTTGAGGTTGGGGTACCTTCTCTTGCTCAACTTGTGACTTTTGTTGAAGTTCTTGTTGCTTCACCAATTGGTTGGTTGGGCACATTGAGGTGAGGTGACCCCAAGTGCGGCACTTGAAACATTTGACATGTTTAAGCTTCTCTTCTTCCTTTTTCAACTTGAGATTTTCTTTGTTGGGGCAACTATTTGCAAAGTGTCCCATCTCATGGCATTGAAAGCACATGAAATAAGATAGCTTTATTTCTTCTTGCTTCTTCATCTTCCTATTATATTTATTCTTGCCCCATTTCTTGCCTTTGACTTTACTCTTGTTGGAACCAATGCCACTCATGTCACCGAAACTTCTTTGGTTTTTTATTATGCTTTCAAGTGTGACTTTTGATTTTGTCCATCTCTCTATCTTGTTACTCAAATAATTCACTTGACTTTGGAGCTCTTTGTTTTCTTCTACAAGGTTAGTCTCATATTGCATAGCAGAAGAAGAACAAGCATCTATATTTGAAGTACATGGCATAGACAATAAATCATCACATGAGGTGGATATATGTTTCTTGCCTACATCACAAGGGTTAGCAACATTTTGCAATTGATCCTTTGACCCATGTGATGAGCTCTCACTAGTTTTAATTACTTTACTAGAAAGCTTGTTAGTGAGTAAAGCATGGTCTAGTACCAAATTCTCATGAGCAACACTAAGCTCATCATGAGTCAATTTTAGCTCCTCATGTGAACATCTTATGACATAAAGTAGATGCTTTTGTTGTTCATATGTGTCTTTGAGAAAAAAAGTTTTCTTTTTCAAATTTGATTGTTTTGGCTAACACTTCCTCAAATAATTTAGTCAAGCTAGCATATCTACTCAAGAGCTCATCATATGAATTAAGATCAATTACATTGCAATTTGATACCTTGGTGTCACCTTGTGACATGAAGCAATGTGGAGATGGGGATGAGCTTGACATAGCAATATCATCCATACATGAGCCAACTTGATCATCAAGTGTGCTTGGAGTAGAATCATAATTTGCAATACTTGAATCATCATCATTAATCATGTCAATTGAACTTGTTGTAGATTGATTATCATCATCATCACTTGACCATGAGGTGGAGCCATCTTCCACAACCACCATGTCATGGATGTGCTCATCATCCTCATGCACTTCCTCCTTGGTCTTATAATCATCATGATCATCGGAGGCCGCCCCATATTTCTCATTTAGATAACTCCAAATCTCATGGGCGGTTTCCTTATCCATGATCTCACCAAGAATGCAATTATGCAAAGATCTAAACAAGATGTTAGTAGCTTGAATGTCTAGATCTAGGTATTTCTCTTGTGTTGGAGTTAGATTTCCTTCATCTAACACATGAGAAAAATCTACATCCACCATCCACCACATTTGAGGGCAAATAAATTTAAAATTGCATATCATCCTATTTTTCCACCGTGCAAAGTGTGTGCCATCAAAAATATATAGACACTCAACATCTAGCCCATAAGTCGCCATCCTCTCGGGTCGGTAAGGACCACAAATGAGAGACCTCTGCTCTGATACCACTTGTAGGGTCGAGATGGCGGACTAGACGGGGGGTGAATAGTCCTTTCTAAAACTAATTGCGCCGGCTAACCGAAACTTATGCGGAATTGAAATTATTCGCTTAGGCAAGACTTCACCCCTCTAACTATGACTCTAAGGCACCTCCAAAAAGATCCTACACAAAGCAAATGGAGTGCCAAGCTAGTAAGAGCTCTCCTAACAATTCTAATGCCAAGTCACACAAGTCTAAGCACTAGTACTTCACAAACCGGGGGAGCTCCTACACAATTCTAATGAGCAAAAGCACAAAACCAAATCTAAGCTCACTAGATGCTCAAGGACAAGGATACACAAACCAAATCTAAGAGCACAACTTGCTTAGCTACACAATCTAAGCACGAGCAACTAATTAAGCTACACAAGGTAACTAGTTACACTAGGATCTCTACTTCTAGCTACACAAGCAAGAAGAATGATTAGCAAGCTACACAAGCTAACTAATCACTAGAGAGCAACTACACAAGCACAAGATATAGATGAATGTAAATACAAGGCTTATGATTTGGAGAATGCAAACCACCGAGAAGAGTAGACAAGATTGACACGGTGATTTTTATTCGGAGGTTCACTTGGTTGCCACCAAGCTAATCCCCGTTGAGACAACCTCCAAGGTTGTCGCCGATCCTCTTGCTAGTGGTGACTCTCAAGTCACACTCTCCCACGTGGAGTGCTCACACCGAGCTCTAGCACATGATCTCGCCGGACCACTTGTTGCTCTTCACGTCTCGCTCAACTAGAGTTGCTCTTCGCGGCTCCCGCGGGGTGAGCACAATACCCCTCACAATCTCTTCTCCGGAGCACCGCACAGTCTTCTTGCGGGCTTCAACGGAGCCTCTTGCCACCAAGCCGTCTAGGAGGTGGCAACCTCCAAGAGTAACAAGCACACCGGCTTGCAACACGATCACCTAGTGCCACTCGATGCAATCTCTCAAAGCAATCGCACTGGAATCGCTCTCTCACTCGATCGGATGATTACTATCAAGTTAGAGTGAATAGAGGGCTCTCAAGCACTCTCACACATGGACACCAAGTCCCCAAGGTGCTCAGCAACCTCAAATGGCCGGCCACACCCTCTATTTATAGAGGGAGGCCCCAAACTAGCCGTTACACTCAAATCCTGTGAAAACAGAGTTTTCGCGAACTGTCCGCCTCACAGAGATCGGACCGTCCGCCATTCAAAACCAACGGCTAGAACTGCAATGATTATGTGTCATAGTCGACCGTTAGAGCCCCGGGCGGACTGTCCGCACCCCTGGGGCGGACCGTCCGCGGTTCAAAACTTTGAACCAATCGATTTGCACACGTCTCTGACTAAATCTAGAACTGACTGGCGGACTGTCCGCTCCCCAGGTGCGGACCGTCCGCTGTTCAAAAAGTGAGCACACACAGAAACCGTAGTGTTTCTGTCCCAGAATTTTCAGTAGGAGGCGGACTATCCTCCCCCAAGGGTCGGACCGTCCGCAGTACAATTTGGACACCCAAGATAGAACTACCAAGTTTCTGCGTCCATTTCAATTTTTAAAGGCGGAGCGTCCGCCCGCATGGACCGAACGGTCCGCAGTTCATTTTGGACCACCAACAGAGCCAAAAACAGTTCTGTTCGAGCTCATTCGAAATAACGGCGGACCGTCCGCCCCCAAGGAGCGGACCGTCCGCAGGTCTATTTCCAGCAGATATGTACCTCGGTAAAACGGCCATAACTCTTAGCTCCAATGTCCAAATTTTGTGATCTTGGACTCTATGAAAAGCTTATTCAGAGGGCTACACAACCAAACTTAATATTTGATCCAAAACACAATGGATCAAAGCAGTATTTCACTCCAAGAGCCAACCAAATCTCTGAAGAACACCGAAAAGCCTTTCTTGCTTCCCCAAGTTGATAAACATCAACTCCAACTCTTTCTCCTTTGCAAATGTGCCAACAACACCACGTGAACAACACCATGTGCATGTGTGTTAGCATTTCACAAACATTTTCACTTGATCTCACCACGTCACTCGATCCTAGCAACATCGCAATGTTAGATCGCTCAAGTGGCACTAGATGACCGATATGCAAACAAGTTTGCCCCTCTTGATAGTACGGCCATCTATCCTAAATCCGGGCATGCACTTCTCTACACAACATTTAACCGGTGAAATGAAATATCCTACAAGTCATACCTTTGCCTTGCGCATTCCATTTCATCTTCCCAAATATTGATGCCACACAATCACCAAACTCCATCAAGCCTTTTGATCATCATCATGAGTCAACACTTGGCTTGATCTTTCTTAAATGATATGATCCACTCTATATCATCACATGACCTCTTTGGTCCATCGATCTTGACCTTGCTCGCTCTTCACCGTTGCCTTGGTCCATCGGCGCCAAATCTTGCCCAAGCTTCACCGCATCGCGGTCCCTCGCTTCAAAGCCTTGACTTGCCCTTCTCCATTGCAACCGGTCCATCAAGCAAAGCCTTGTCTTGATCTTCTCCACTTTGGTCACATAACTCCATGTCATGTCTCATATGCAATGAGCTCCTCGATCACACTATATGAGCATAGTATCAACCCTTAGTCATTTCTCCTCCATGGCACATGTTGCTCATACTAGTGTCTTTATGTGGACTAATCTCCTGTGTATCTCAACATAAACACTTATTAGTCCACCTAAGTTGTCACTCAATTATCAAAACCAAACAAGGGCCTTTCACGGCCGAGCCTCTCCCTCTCGTGTAGGGTTTCGGCACCGAGCGCCGCTGCCACCCAGAATGGCTATATATCGCGCGGGCTACAAAAGCTGAATCCATCGCCTGAAGATTGTTAGGTGGAGCAGCGGGATGATTTCGGCCCAGATAGTAAAACGATTTTGGCCCACGAGGAGCAGACTGATTGACTGTTGTCGTGCCGTACTGTTGTGTGTGTGATGCTGCTGTCAGCCCACAAAGAACAGGCTATTGATTGGTTGAAGGATGTTGTGATGTGCGTGCTGCTCCTGCAGTTGCAAGCATGCTAGAAAAGCATGTGCGTTCTTTTTTTCTTTTCTTTTTTTATTCTGCTTCTACTCTTTATTTTCTTTTTCTTTTTCTTCGTATTCATTTTCTTTCTCGATTTGCGCGTTTGTTTTTCACGTTCAAGTCTCTATTTATTTATACATGTTTGAAATTTATGTTTTCTCTCTATATATGTGCATGCTTCTTACTGTTTTGACTATATGTATGCTTACTAGCTGTGGTGTAGTTCACCTTTATTTCTTTTTCTTCCAATCTTTTCTCTCCCTACTTCCTTTTTCTTTATTAATTTTAATTATTTAATGATAATTTCTTTTCTACTTGAAAACTATATTATTTTTATTGTTTTATCTTTTATTTGTTCAGAATAATAATTTGTTCATGCGCAAAGATAATTTATTAGTCTTGTGGACCCATTTGTTCTCCATGTAAAAATATTTTTTTATTTATATTAAAATGTTCGTGATATTAAATTATTTGTTCAACTTGTAGACAAAATTGTTCCGTGATGTGAACTCATTTGTTCGTGATATTTAGTTTTCAAATGTTCGGAATGTGCAATATTTTTGTTCGTCTTGTTTGATCATTTTGTTCGTGTAAAACAATTTTTTGTTCCAGATTTAAAATATTTGCTCAGAGCAATCAAAATTAATTATCTTATATTAAAAATAGTTTTTAAAATAATTATTCTGAATATATTAAAATGATTTCAAGATCTCATCATAAGGAACATTACGGTGAAATCAAAATTTAATTGAGATGTTTGGTTCGGAACTTATGACTTTTTTTAGTTGATGTCTCTTGCTAACATGTCGTTTTCATTGGACTGTACATGTGCTGCATGTGGTCATAATTATAGTACAGTGCTAGATATTTTTTACCTGGAGTGCAGTGCGCGCAAGAGCTCATACATTGGATGTTGGACTGATGGCCCATTAAATATAATAGATTGTGGAGAAATCTTCAGCCGATGGCCGGTGAAATTGTCACCACCAGTGACATATAACCGCACCCGCCGCCACCACCATCGCCTCGCCGCCGGCATGATCCTCAGATCCTGACAGCGCAGACGCGCGGTGGCCTCTCTGTCATTCCCGGCGGGCGCGGCCCAGCAGCGCCGGGCCCATGCCCCAGCACGACCTCGCACGGCTGCGACATCGCCCCCACAGACGGGCCAGAAAAAACTGAACGCGCGGTTTTTTTATTTTTTTATTTTTTATTTTCGTTTTTTACAAAAATATATTTTCGATTTGAAAATTTACAGAAATATACCCCGACCGCCCCGCTGCCGGGCGGCCGGGACCTGGCCGCCCGGCAACGAGGCGGCAGGGGCTGTTGTGCAAAAATTTTTGGTCAAATAATTGCGCGCAGGTCCTTGTGGCCGGGCGCCCAGCAGCTCGGCGGCCGGCCCCCTGGCCGCCCGGCAGCTCGGCGGCCAGGTAATAGAATTTAGCTTTGACCCAATCGGCTAATAATGCCTCTGCTCCGCACGGAGGAACTTGTTTTTTTCATAATAGTTTTCTGTGCAACTGGAGGGGTTTGGGTTGGGTAGGCCGGGAACGGCGACCGCTCTTGTCTGTGCCGGTGGATCCTAGCGAGTGGTCGTGGGTCGTGGTTGGGCGCGCTTGTAGTTTGCTAGGCCTCGTCTCGATGCCCATCTCTGTCGACGAGCGCCCTTGCCATCGGCAGCGCATCGGTTTTTCCACCTGCTACTCCTGCTAAGCATAGCATTACGGAAACCAGTTCCCCAAAGCAAGAGGTTTACACGCGTGTCTAAGCACCGAGACAAAACAAAACTCGGACGGGACGAGGGAATCTATTTCTGGAATTGGGGCGTGCCTGAAACAACAGGTCAACAACAAAAGGAAAGCTGTAGGAATACAGTAGGAAGATCTTGATGCGATACGAGCGAGCGTCGTGTGGCCCGAGCAACGAGCCACACAAGATATCTCCGGAGAGAGGAGAGACTAGGAGAGAGGACAGAGGACGGTAGCGGAGAGACAGACGCCGACAGGTCGTGGCGCCGTGTCGCACGCCTGCCCGCGCCCGTGCCGGCCCCCTCCTCTCCTCCACTTGCTGCTACAGGCCCCCTACAGCTACATGGGACGACGACGCGTCGTGCGCGCGCAGGCAGGCCGATCGAGACGTCTGCGAGTGACGTGACGCTTGTGTGCTGTGTGTGCCCCTCTCTCTCCACCGCGCGCGCGTCGCCGAGCCGGGCGGATGACCACGTACGGCGTACTCCGTGTATACGCGTACGGCGTACACCACGGTCGCCGGGAACATGTACGTACGGCAGATGGCTGTCGCCGTAGTAATGGCGGCACTCCATTGCCTAGCCGCCCAACTGCCGGGTGGCCAGAGGGGGCCGGCCGCCCCGCTGTCGGGCGACCGGCCCCAGAGACCTGTGCGTAATTATTTGAGTAAAAAATTTTTCACAAAAGTCCCTGCCGTCCCGCTGCCGGGTCCCGACCGCCCCGCTGCCGGGCGGCCGGAGTATATTTTGTAAATTTTCAAATGGAAAATATATTTTTGTAAAAAACGAAAATAAAAAATATAAAAATAAAAAAGCCGCACGCTAACCGACAGGCGGCCCATCAAAAATAACCGACATAAGGCTACAATGCTTCGCCAGCCCAGCTAAAGCTTTACGCTTCTTGCTCCTCTCGCCGTTCTCTATACGCTGCACGCAGCACCGCCTACAGGCTACAACCATGTCAGAGCTACACGAAGCGCCGACGAGCACGAAAACAAGCCGGATGTCTGGAAAAATCCAGAAGCTGAGCACACGCAAAAAAAAAACAAGCACGGAGGATTATTATACCGGCCGGACCGCACGTTCACCAGCGCTACACAACGACAATCCCCGCGAGGGCTTACCTGAAGTCGCAACGGCGGAGGTGGTCTCCGTCGTCCTTGCACACGAAGCAGCACTGATCCGGCTTGCCTCCGAGCATCTTCCAGCTCCCCTCTGCCTCTGCTCTGATATTCCCGGCGAACGGAGCCGGCCCGCGAGCTAAACTAAACCCTCCCACGACGAGGCGTGCCGCGGAGAACGACGATGGAAACGGGCGGCGGCGGCGGCAGGAGAGAGCTAGCCGGTGTCTGGACGACGTCCGGTGGATCTGAGCGCGACGGGGAAAGGACAGGCGGGGGGCGAGTTTTGCAGGGCGCTGCGACGTGGGGTGAGGAAACGGAAAGGTGGAGGCTCCTCGTCGGCTGCTCTGGGCACTGCGCTCTCCCTCGTTTCCTTTTGCCAGCCAGTGGAACGGAGGGGGGAGCCTGACATGCGGGCCTAGAATGTGGCCACGCTTGTCATGCAACCCTGACTGGAAACGGCTGCGGGTTTGCCGGGCCCGGATGGCTCATTTTTTTGTTTCTTTTTAATTGTGTACAGGCAAGCAGTGCGGAATTTTCTTCATAAATTTAATTGATTCAGAATATATCTCTAGGCTATATATATCTCTAGGATATATATCTCTACTCTCTAGGCTAGTATTCTATCTGCATACTACATATCTAATTATATGTATATCTATCTGTAATCTGTAGCTATATATGTATATCTATATATATACTACTACGGTACTACTCATGTGAGAAATTTGGACGTATCTCTTCTCTATCTACTCCTAAAAATTCCCTATTCTCTATCTACTCCTAAAAATTCCCTAAGCGGGACGCCGCTTTGCGTCGTACGTCGCTGGGTGCGACCCCCGCTTCGTCCAGCCTCGGACGGTTCCTGATCGCCTCTTCGAATCCACGCTCGTCCGTTTGAATCCCTAACCACCCGTCCGCTTCAAACGACCGATAATCTCGGCCCCCTACCGTACCACGCTCCGCCACCAGAAATCATAAAGCCAGCACCGGTTGTGCGACGGACGCGCCGCCGCTCTGTCCCCTACGCAGCAGCGCAAGCACGCCGGAGAAGAAGACAGCCGCCACGGCACCTTCAGCCACCGAATT
The DNA here is from genome assembly GCF_016808335.1 of Panicum virgatum. Classification (NCBI taxonomy): domain Eukaryota; kingdom Viridiplantae; phylum Streptophyta; class Magnoliopsida; order Poales; family Poaceae; genus Panicum; species Panicum virgatum. The sequence continues at coordinate 44,996,128 of NC_053153.1, read as the reverse complement.
GGAGCGCTACAACATCCGTTTTGCCGCACCCCGCCGCCGCCTGCCGTCCGCGGGAACATCGCCGCCACGAGCAGCTCCCGAACCCGGCGCCGGCGATAGGATTTCGTCCGTCCCCGTCCTGGTCCGCCGTGGGTGAGCACATCCCTGAGTTCCCTTCGCCCTGATCTTCCTTTCCCCCACCTCCTCTCTCCTCCCCTGCAATCCACCCTCCCAAATCGCCGGCCTGCGCGCTCTGGCGCCGCCGCTCCTGCGCACATCCGACTGGGACCTCTCCCCGCCGCGCCCCTGTGCACCGCGCGGCCCCCGGCGAGGATCACCATCAGCATCAGGAACGCCTCAAAGGTGGCCCGCATCACCTCTCGCACCGCCACCGGCTGCGCCCGGTCCTTCAGCACCAACACAAGGTGACCAGGAACGATAGGTTCTGCTTCAGCAGCCGGAGCGCCGGGCAGATGCGCGCGTCGCCCACGCCGCGGGCGTAGAGGCCCTGGTAAAGGGAGTTCCGCGAGTCAAGGAAGATGAGCCGGAGCGCGATGACCTCGGCCACGGCGAAGGAGGACGAGGACGAGAGCGAGGCGTCGAAGGCCTTGATGTGGGTGAGCATGTAGCGGAGTGTGTTGAGGTGGACGTAGATCCGCTGCGTGCCTCGGTTGATGGACGGCCGCGGGATGTGGTGCGAGCCGCGCGCCGCCGCGTGGGCTGCCCTCCAGGCTCTGGCGCCTGGCACGTCGGCAGCGCCGCCTTCTTCCACAGCCGGAAGAAGCTCGAGTCCTGGTTGCACCTCTTGTCAGCGGCGGCAGCGGAGAGAGGTAGCTGTGATTCGACCCTGTCGGACGCTATGCATGGTAAGCTGCTGCACCAATAAAGCTACCATTGTAGTGTAACATTTCAGTGATTGCTTGGGCCTCTAACTAATTGACTCTTTGGTGCAGTGCCCCCCTTGTGCTTGATTGATTGTGTCACTGGTGTCGCTGTTGATGTTGTTTGCTCCGCTGCTGTACCGTTTCATTGTTTGTGCCCGCAAAACATTTGATGAAATGCCTTAATCTTGCCTATGTGTTGTGTGAGGTCTGGCCAAAGGAGAAAGGTAGAAACGTACGGACAAGTGAATGCGTGAAATACTAAAATGCAATTTAGATTGCTCATATTGTCTCTTTCTCTTGACAGCTTGTGCATCTAACTTTCGTAGGAAGCTTTCGGTTCAGATCTCCAATTACTATAGTATGTTTATTTTAGCCTTTATGTATGTAGTACGATCTAGATGCTGTTCAATTTGATATTCACATATGCGTATATCTTTTGGCCGGGACATTGGACGGGAAACTAGATGCATTCACTACTAAAAAAACATTAATTATGACCTTTAAAAAAAGCCCTCAGAGGCGAGCATAATTTTAAACCGCCTCGGTTAATGCTTACGACTAATTGAAGCGGTCATTTTTCATTAATCGAGGCGGTTACAAAAAAATCACCTCGCAAAAATCGATTAACAGAGACGAACGATTTAAAATGTCTGTCTCGGTTAATAGACATTAAATCTATTAACCGATGCGGTTTTTATAATGTAAACACCTCGTTTAATAAATTAGCCGAGGTGGGGATTTCTATAAGGCCTGCCTCAATTAACACTGGCCCCATCTCGGAGCCCAAATAGCCCATCTCGACTTGATATATCACCTGGAGTATATAAACACGAGTTAGTGTTTCCCTCCCTGCTCACTACTCCCTCTCGCAGTCGTTTCTCTCTGTCTCCCAACCCTCTCTCCCTCTCTCCCTCAGGCGCTCCTCTTCCACGGGCATGACACCGGATCAGGCGGGCGGCGACGGCCGCGCGGGCGGCAGCGGTGGCCAATAGGCTCGGGGGACCCGTGATGGGCTCGGCAGGCTTTTTCCATTTTTTTCTGTTTTTTCTATTCGATTAAAGGAGGTGGGTAGGCAACTGCCTCTGAAAAATGTAAAAGTAACGTTTGCTCAAAGACGGTTGGATGCCTCTGAGCAAACTAAGGTAGGTTGTATTTTATCGTAGTGGTTCATATAATTGAAATTTGTATTAGCTTTCTTGAACCAAAAAATTATCCATGCTAATTCTATCATGTAAATATAGAATTATACAATGCAAATTGGAATGACAGTTTTTACCCGTTGCAATGCATGTATGCATTCAACTATATTCTTAGAAAATAAATATGTGATTAGACTGTCATCAAATCTGGACCTGAATGTATTAGCTAAATTTTTAGTACGTCCGCTAAGGTTTTGGTTTTTTGGTAAAAAATTATTTACATGGTGCCGAAACAACGATCTGTGTATGTATGTTTTTTTTCTATTATTCATGATAGCATTGAAAGGACTGTATTTTTTCATGGGTTTTGAATGCGAATTAGAGTGCGGCTATGCAGATTTAGTTCGTAGATGGATAGTTATGCGCAACATTACCTGTTGTTATTCCTGCACTATAAGAGTGTATTGTAATATAAATCTATTGTATCCCGTAGCAATGCACGGTCATGAATCTAGTTAAGTAGAAGAAAGGGAAATAAACTAGCTTATATCACCACCATATTTTCATGGCAATTTTTATTTTATTCTATTTTTGCGGCAGTAGTACGAGACCGGCGTGAGAATTGCTCTTCTCTGGTGGAATCATGAGAACATAAACAAGCAGTTGGACCAATCCCTAGTTACCAAATCAGAAACCCTATATTTAATCTAATATAAGTTGAAGATATTAAACACATTTAATAATGAATAGTAGGTTTAGGCCTGGGCATTCGGGTAATATGGGTAATTCGAGTCTGGTAATTCAGGTAATTGAAATTTCGAGTAATGAAAATTGCTACCCGAAATAAGAATTACTCGAAATTTCGGGTACCCGAAAATTCGGGTTCGGATATCAGATAATCCCATTTACCCGATCTGTGATTGCAATCTTCGTCGAGCACTCGAGCTATTGCCAATGGTCAGGGTCTTAGGCGTGGCGCCGTCAAGCCCTGGATGCGCAGGTGCGGTGCGGTCGTGCGGAGCAACTGGCCGGCGAGGGGCGCATGGCGCTGCGAGCTGCAGGCTGACGCGCTGGGCGAGGGGCAAGGCCGTGAGGGGCGCTGTCGGCCTGCCACGCAGCCACGCAGGGCCAGGGCGGCAAGGGGCGAGCGGCGCTAGGCAACGGCAGTCATCGAGTGGCCGCGCGGCAGGCTAAGGGCGACGAGCTGCAGGCGGCGGTAGCGGTGCGTCGGCCGCTCGGGATCCTGCTGCTGGTGGTGGCTGGGTGTGCGGAAGGGTTGGCCTGGTGGGGATACGTCTATGGCTGGACCTGGGTGGTGGTGGTTGGCTTTGTGGGCTTCACTTTAGGTCTGGCTACTGGGCTGCCGATTGGGGATGGGCTACAGTCGTGGGCCACTTGTTTATTTCGGATAATTCGGGTACCGGGGATGTATACCCGAATTACCCAAATTTAATTCAAGTTTCTCAAAGTCCTACCCAAAATAGAGATAGGGTATTTCAGGTTCGGGTATTTCAGATTCAGGTTCGGATTTCGGGTTCGGAAAATTATGCCCAGGACTAAGTATGTTGGCGGAGACAGCCAGCTGGAGTCACTCGCACGGCGCAGAGCCAAAGGGTGAGCGCCGGCCCACCCACCTGTTGGGCTCAGCATAAGTGGTTGGGCTTAAGCTGCTGCTGGAGCCGGCTGAGGCCACTGGCGGCGAGTGACAGGTAGAGCGGCGAGACAGTTCTAGTAGAGCTCCAACCACTTATGCACAGCCGAACAGCTGCAGGTATTTCTCGTCCATCACTGCCCGTCTCTCAGTCTCTCCATCTTCGAACCCCATCTCAGCGTCTCGCACTTGGCGGTTGGCGGCAGCAGCTCGCAGAGTCAGTCCGCAACGCCTACGCCTGCGGCTACAGTCTGCCCTGGTCTACGCCCGCGCTGGTTTAGGGGCAGCGCCGCGGTGGCCGGCGGAAGCAGCTGGAGCTAGCTAGCTACTATCCGCGTCTGGGAAGTTGGTAGCTACCGGCTGCCGCCATCGTCGATCTCCTCCGCCGTTTGTTGTTCAAATAGCCCATCAAGGTAATTAGGCAACTACTCCATCCGTTCCAAATTATAAGTCATTCCAAGAATCTTGGAGAGTCAAAATTTGTCAAGTTTGACCAAATTTATACAACAATATAATAACATTTATGGTACTAATTAAATATCATTAGATTCTTTGTTAGTTATATTTTTATAGTATATTTATTTGATGTCATAAATCTTTGTGTTTCTCTCTATAATTCTGGTCAAACTTTGAGATGGTTTGACTCTTCAAGATTCTTGGAATGACTTATAATTTGGAATGGAGGGAGTAGCTTGTTGTGTTGCACTACATGATAACATCATTACAAATTTGCAATTCGTAGGCTCATAGCTACTAGTTTTAGATTGATAGCCGATTAACCATGGTAAGATTAAGAATTACATATTTCAATTTATAACTTCTTGCATCATTTTATTGCAGGATTTTTGAAAGTTGAGACATGAAAAGATCAAATAGGGAGATATTGCGCTCTTTTCGGAAACATGAAGCGAAGAAGAACGATGCAGCGGCAGCTAGGCCTAGTGAGACTGGGTGGAGCGCTCATTACAAAACGGTTGTCAATATTATTTATATGTATCCAACAATCTGTGATGTACTCATACGTCTTGGGGAAGATACTTCACAAAGGGTGATTGGCCGAAAATACACATTATGGTCAGGGTGTTGGAGTCATTAAACTTTGTCTTCGTGTACAATTGATGGTTACAATTCTTACATACACAAATGAGTTGTAAGAGTGTTTGCAAAGAAGAGATCAAGATTTTTTCAATGCAATTTCACTTATTAGTGTGGCAAAAAATAGAATGCAGCAGTTGAGGGCAGATGGGTAGGTTGCATTCCTTCATAGGGTCACTTTATTTTGCAATAAACATGGCTTAGGCCACCTTAACTTCGAATCCTGGATTTGCCCCCTGGTCACTGGTGTCATCTTCATTGGGACCCGCTCACTACAAAAAAAAGATTTTATGAACGTCTAGTTTTTTAGCGGTGGATCAATGTAAGTGCATTTAGCCCCCTAAGTGGGTTTTAATGATAATAACACACAATTAAGAAGGTAATGCGTTTATTGAGTTATGAGCAGTAGTTAAAATCATTGAAATAAGAAAGAGCAATTAACGACACCATATTTGCTAAAGAGACGTGGTTGAGCTTCAATGAGGATCTTTTATAGTTTTCTACTTTGAATTTGCATATAGGATCATCGTACTATTAAGAGGGACACGGAAAGGTAGTGTGGAGATGCTCATGTGCTTGGAAGAATTAACAAAAATCTTTCGAATCACAACACTCACTCCACAGCCTTTACCCTGCAAAAATTGCATGGGTCGGAAGTTCCTACATGGGGTCAGAAATTCCGACCCCCCCCCTCGGATGTTCACTGTTACTTCCGTGAAAACCCTCTCGGCCAGCAGATATTCACTCTGTCGGAAGATCCGACGTGGGGTTGGAAGTTCCGACCACCTTCGGAACTTCTGTGATAGTTCTGTCAAAGGGCTCTCGGGCAAATTCCTGTCTAACACATCGGAAGTTCCGAACTAGTGTCGGAAGTTCCGATAAGTGCATAAAACGCCCAGTAACGGCTAGTTTTTGGGGCTCGGGTATTTATACCCCCTCAGCGCCCCTTTCATTTGTTGCTGCTTCTCCCGACTTGAACACACTCTTGAGCCTCCAAAACCTCTCTCCATTCACTCGAGCAAATCCTTCAGTTGATTCAAGTTAGGGCTTGGATAAGAGCAAGATTCGAGTGTGAGCTTGAGCTTTAACTTGTGTGAGCAGCCACCACCATCTTGAGCACATTAAGAGCATCTCCATTCTTTCGATTCATGTTTGTTACTCTTGGAGCTTGCTCCTAGACAGTTTGGTGTCGCCCGTAGAGCGCCCTCTCATGTGTGAGCGCCTCAGGAAGCTTGTATCACCCCGTCCTTTGTGGACACGTGCTAGTAAGTGCTCAATCCTCCTAAGTGGTTGATTGGGTGAGGAAAAGGGTTATAGGGCAACCCGGCTCTTTGTGAGCTCCTCAATGGAGACGTACCTTCCTTTGTGGGGGTGAACTTCGGGAACAAATCGTGTGTCACTCGTTCTTCATATTCATATCTTGTTCTAGTTGACTCTTGTACTTGTTTTGTCCCGATCTACTCTTGTGTAGTGTTTCCTTGTACAAGTTCACTTGCGGGTTGCTCCATGACATATTTGTGAACTTTTAGTTCAAACACAATTCCATATTTATCTAAAAACTTTTGAATTCGTTCAAATTATTATCCTTGTTGGAACTTCCTTCATAGGGTCAGAAGTTCCGACAGACTAATCCGCTGCAAAGAATTTTCAGGTTTTTCAGGTTCGTCTATTCGCCCCCCCCTCTAGGAGTCACCAAGGTCCTTTCAATTGGTATCAGAGCCTAATCTCTTGATTAAGGCTTAACCGCTAAGGGATAACGATGTCTCAAAGCGGGGACGGCGCCGACGCCACCATAGTTGCTGCGCAAGATGTGGCGACCATTCCGCCGGTCGTCAATACCGGAGCTGCCAGAAGCTCCTACAACCCCTTCTCCGGAAGCCTGCCTCCCTCCATCCATGATGTGGGATCAAGCGAAGAATCAAGCTCAAGTGATGAGGATAAAGGCGAGATGTCGGAAGCTAGAAGGAGAAGAAAAGAAAAGATGAAAGAAAAGATTGAAAAGAAGGCGAGGAAATTGATGAAGAAAAGAATGAAGGAAGAAAAGGAGAAGCACCCTTTCTTCGACATGCATCAAGTTCCTCACAACTATGAGCAACAACAATATTCCTCTTCTCAATTTCAATCCATCAACTTAGGACGTGCTCCGTATTTTGATGGTACGGACTATCCGAAGTGGGCCTTTGATATGAAAATACACCTCTACGGGCTTCACCCTTCGGTATGGGAGGCTGTGTGTGTAGGTGTGACTCCACCCGTCAATGGTGTGCCTACGGCCGAACAAGCACAAGACTACTTCCGCAATGCGCAAGCCGTAAGAGTCATCATCGGCTCACTTTGTATCCAGGAATTCAACAAAGTCCGTAATGTTGAGATTGCGAAAAAAATTTGGGATACATTGAAGGAAGCTCATGAGGGAACGGATCAAGTCTATGAAGGCAAGATGGATTTGTTGCAAGGAGAGGTTGAGCACTTTGTCATGAATGACGATAAGACCGTGACTCAAATGTATGAGAGGCTCATGGTTCTTGTTTCGGATATTGCCAATCTTAGAAGCACCGAGTGAGATGATCATAAAGTTACAAAGAAGTTGCTTAGAGCATTCACTCCAAGAAATCCAACCCTTGCAACGATGATTTGAAGAGATCCAAAATTCAAGACAAAGACACCAAATCAACTTCTTAGTGAGATTCTTCATCAAGAATTGGTTGAGAGAGATGTGGCAAAATCACTTAGCCACAAAGTGACCAAGAGTGTTGCACTCAATGCAACCCCAAGCATTCTGGTTGAATCAAGCTCCAAGGCCCTCAAGTCAACCAAAGATGATTCAAGTGATGAGGGATCAACCCATGAAGAAATGGCACTTGTCATGAGAAACTTCAAGAAATTCATGAAGAAGAAATTTCACAAGAAGGATGGGTATGACAAGAAGAAGCCAAACCATAGAAGATGCTATGAGTGCAAGGAGTTGGACCACTAGATCGTCGATTGTCCAAAACTCAAGAACAAAGAGAAGGAAGAGAAGAAGTACAAGGAGAAGAGCAAGGACTTCAAGAAAAGATATCAATGTCATGCTCATGTTGGCGAAGAATGGGAGTCAAGTCATGAAGGCTCCAACAAGGAAGGAATGGCATCTCTTGCCATACCTAAGACCACAAGATGACTCTTTAACAAGATCTCCGATGATGAGGATGACACTCACTTTTGCCTCATGGCAAGAGGCAACAGGGTACAAGCAACATCCTCCTCCTCTTCTCATCCTTCCTCTACATCAAGTAATGTAGAAAATGATTTTGAGAATTAAGAAAAACAACATGAAGATTATATGATCAAAGAATTTGGTAAGAAAGGTTTTAAAGAAATTAAAAAGCTTATGGAGAAATTGGAGAAAAAAAGAGACACTCGATAGGCAAGAAGACTTGCTCATCCAAGAACAGGAGAGAAACCTTGCATTAGAGAAGTCCCTTGCCGAGGAAGAAGCTAAAATAGAGAAGTTGTCTATTGACTTGTCTTTGGCCAATGACTCTAACAAGAGGTTGATGAAGGAGAACACAATGGCTAGTGATTCTCTAGCTTCCCTAAAGGCCACAAATGGTGAACTTCAAGATATCTTATCAAGCTTGATGGTCAAATACAAAGACCTTGAAGTGAACTATAATATCCTTGGGAAAGCACAAAAACCCATTCCAAGGCAATTCCCAACTCCAATGTCTCCACAAGTGAAGGTTGCTCAAAATGTTATAAAATTGATGTACAAACTTGTGTTGCTAACTTGGCAAAGCTAAAAGAATTGATCAAGGCCAAGGTTTGTGAAATCAAGAGGCTCAACATGATAGTCAAGAATGGCTATGAAGGTAATGTAAAGCCCAAGTCCAAAGCCATCTACAAGGATGGTAGATATCCTACCATAAAGGATGGGTTCGGTCATTACAAGGGAGCAAAGGTAAATGAGAGAAAGGTGGTCAAAGGCAAGGAAGTCTTTTCTTTCACCAAGGGTGGTAATCTTGGTGAATTAATGGACATAGCACATGGATTGACCCTCTTGATCTCTACTTTAGCCAAGAAGAAAGTAGAGACTCCCATCAAGCACAAGAACACCGTGCATGAGCCTTCACCAAGCTATACATCGGATTACATGGTGACAATGGACCACAATGGTAAAATCGTGGTCAAGTATGTTGGTGCCTACACAAAGAAGAAGATTCTAAGGATTGTGTGGGTTCCAAAAATGTATCTATCTAACCTACAAGGATCCAAATCTATTTGGGTACTTAAATTCCACGCATAATTTGTTTGGTAGGAATATTCCTCTGGTGGCACCACTTGGTTGCTTGATAGTGGATGCTCAAATCATATGACCGGAGAGAAGAATTTGTTCACCTCGATTGAATATGACAACATTCCAAAGGAAACAATTGTCTTTGGAGATAATAGCAAGGGTGAGGTAATTGGATTGGGTAAGATTGCCTTAGCTCATGACAATTCAATTATCAATGTTTCTCTTGTCGAAACTTTGGGGTACAATTTGTTGTCAGTTTCACAACTTTGTGGAATGGGCTACAATTGTCTCTTTACTAATGAGGGTGCGACCATCTTTAAAAGGGAAAATTCCTCTATTGCCTTTACGGGTCAATTGAAGGGCAAGGTCTATATTGTAGACTTTTCAACAGAAAAGGTTGAGCCCAAGACTTGTATGGTGGCAAAATCCGACATGGGTTGACTATGGCATCGCCGACTAGCCCATATTGGAATGAAGAACTTGGCCAAGCTTCAAAAGAAAGGGCACATCCTTGGGCTAACAAATGTTGTTTTTGAGAAAGATAGGTTGTGAAGCGCTTGCCAAGCCTGAAAACAAGTTGGTGATCCACATCCCGCCAACAACATGCTAACCTCAATAAGGCCTCTAATGCTTCTACACATGGATTTGTTTGGACCTATCGCTTATATAAGAATTGGTGGTAACAAATATGGTCTTATAATTGTTGATGATTTTTCCCGCTTCACTTGGGTGTTCTTTTGGCAATATAAGAGTAAAGCTTAAGGGATAGTCAAGAAATTCATTAGAAGAGCCCAAAATGAATATAAAATGAAGATTAAGAATGTTAGAAGTGACAATGGCTCGGAATTCCGGAACACAAATGTTGAAGAATTTCTTGATGAAGAAGGAATCAAGTATGAATTCTCCGCTCCATACACTCCTCAACAAAATGACATTGTGGAGAGAAAGAATAGAACCTTGATTGAAGCTGCAAGAACCATGCTTGATGAGTACAAGACCCCGGATAGTTTTTGGGCCAAAGCAATCAACATGAGTTTATGCATATATATAAAGTCCCAAATTGGAAAGCTTGCATATGAGATTGAACTGAGGATTCAAATTAACAAAGAAGATTTCATGCATGACATAAATCAATGAGAGTTCAAAGTGGACGGCTAGGATAAAGGTAGAAGACCGAGAGGCGTGTTTCAAGAGGCTACGCAAGCGACGGCTTGGAGGAGCAAGGAAACCGATATGGGTCAAAGGTCGGAGATCCTAGAGTCATGGAGAGCTCTATATTGAAGAGTGTTATTACTTGATTAAAGAAGGTGACTTGTGAATCAATAATGGATTTCATTTCTATGCAATGGAAGATTCAAAGTCACTAGCTCAAAGCGGGTATGCTCAATGAATTGAAGAAGTTGATGCTCTTAGGGTATTGGTTGAAGAAAGGTCGGCATGATCATGATGAGAAGCTCAAAAGGTCGGCATGATCATGATGAGAAGCTCAAGTGATGTTTGTATATTTTATTTTTGCACTTCAGTATAGGTATGTACTATCAAGGAGGATGCTCATAGCAGTCCCTAGAGAGTGTAGCCTAAGAGAACTAACTCTTCCTAAATTCAAATTGACCGGTATGACCGGTCTGGTACTGACAGGGGCAATGGCTAGTTTTTGAGAGAGGGGTATTTATACCCCATGACTTCACCCATGCGTGGGTGCTAATGCCATTCCATTCAGAACATCTTTCAGAGCCTTGTGAGCACTAGTGAAGTCCTCCCCAACATATCTTTGTGAGAGTTGCTTGATTCTTGTTGAATCCTTTAGTTGGGTTCAGTGAGACCACTCTTTGAGAGCATTTGAGCAAGAGAGAAACATCCCTAGCTTGACCACTTGTGGTTGCGTCGGCCAACTTAATTGAAGCATTTGTTACTCTTGAAAGTGAAGCCTCCTAGACGGTTAGGCATCACCGGCTAGCTCCCAAGATTGTGGTGAGCAACGACAAGTTTGTTGCACCAGCGATCTTGTGCCACGAGGGCGCATGGTCATATAGTGGAAGGAGGAGATAGCTTGACCTTGCGGTCGCCATAAGCTTCCTCAATGGAGAGTAGGATTCACACGTGGGTGCACAGGGTGAATCCGAACTTAAGTAAAACAAATCGCTGTGTCTTCTTTGCATCATCTTCATTTCAGTTTTGTTGACGCGAGATGATCACACACCAAACCCAGGAGCCCCGTACGCCAAGCCCGGACTGCACTTGATTTGAACCAAGGCGTGCCAGTCAATTTGACCTATAAATTGACAAGGAAATAGCAAACCGTCAAATTCAAGAGTGTATCGGCTGGATTTCCGAATCACTCTTACGCGGAGTATCGGCAAGGCCCTGCCGATATAGAAGACGACGATAGATCGGGCATGATAAATGTGTAATAAAATCAATCTACGAAGGATCTGCAATGAGCTGTCGATGCCGATAAGCAAATAGACGGCTAGATCTAAAGCCGACACGTGCCAGATAACAGTGTACAAACCCACGAATGTATAGATCTGGACAAAGCTAAGCTTATGATCAATCTAATCGGCTTTACAAAGTTTGTCGTGATAAACAAAGAGCTTACAGCCGATTAAATAGATCACTAAGCCGGATAGTTTGTGAATGAATCTAAATGAGAAAACAGCGATGCGCCCGAGATCAAAGCTTAGATAAATTCGAATAAATTTTGAATAGATCTGAACGAAGCCACAGCGATGCGCCCGAAAGCTAAAGCTCAGATTTACTCGGTAAACGAAGACTTACCAGCAAACCAAGTCGCTCGAATGTGAGACGTCCTTGATCAGCTTGAAAGAACTCACGGAAAAGAAAAAGATGGCAAAGCCGCTGACGAGAAAGTAAATTGCAAGTAGAGTAAATTTGTGTTTGTTGGATGTGTATCAAACTTTACAATAACTGGGGGCTCATATTTATACCCCATGCTAACACAATCCTAGCCGATTATGGCAAAGCACGATTCTATCTTAGGAACAAAAAGTATTCTAAAAATAAGATAACTCTTACCAAACCGAAGCCAAAATATCTGGTCAACTTCCTCTTCTACGGTCAGCAAGATCTTTGATCGTGGCACACGATCTCCTCTCCAAATCCAACGATCGTACGATGCAGAACCTTTTCTCCTTTGCAACACTCTTCCTTGACACGTGCCAAAATCCGGTGTCAACATATGCCCCCTAATTTCGGAGTAAAAACATCCTTTTTACTTTGAAATTAAGCCTTGTCATGATTACGCTGCCGAACGGTCTCTTCACTTACTGTCGTCTCGCTTCCCACGCAGGGTGGCGAATGAAAATCTCTTCTTTGCCCTCAACCCTTCACCTTCCATCTTTTTACCCATATGTCCCTCAATTAGACCCAGGAGTAAAGGCTGCACCGGCGCACGCAGCCGATTCATCTCCCCCATCTTGGGCTATAAATTACCCCATCGACACTGTAGTTTCTCTATCGGCCAGAGCTCCCTTTGCCTTCTTCTTCCTCAAGCTCTTCCAAAAACCCTAGCCTTTCCTTCCTCTCCCGAGAAAATGGCCAGCAACAAGCGCGCCGGCGAGGGTTCCTCCGGTGCTCCTCCGCCGCTCCGTCCTCGCCTCGGGTAAGACAGCCGTTCCTTTTTTGTCAATGCCGCATCTCAGATCTGCTTCTGACCATCTTCTCATCTTCGCAGAGACACCGCCGTTGAGCTCCCTGCCAACTTCCAGAACCTGGATGAGGGCACCCAGGGTTACATCCGCGACCTCCTCCGCCAACTCGCCGAAGCCCGCTACTGACCTCGACCGTGCACAGACGGATCAGGTCGTCATCCGCGGCCATCTCACCAACGCCGACACCAAGGTCGCAAGTGAGTCCTCTTGGCCATGCCTCCTCTGGTGAGATTCTCCAAGTTTCTGCTCTAATCTTTCCACCTCCCAGACTTGGAGTCGCAGGTCCAGACCCTCCTGGAAGCCTCCCGAGTAGCCTATAGACTCGGTGAACGTGAGGGGAAGCACCATCGCCGCACGCCTCCTGGAACGTCCCGGCCCGCAGTCACGGAGGTCACCGAGCATGGGGTCCACACGGGCGCAGCCAGGGCCATCGCCGTCGTCTCCCACATGTCCGGGGCGGACTACCGAAAGTGGGAACCGGTCTTCCCCGAGCGGGGTGCGGCGCGGGACGCCTTCTATGAGCTGGTTGATGACCTCAGCCTTGCCGCCGACACCATTGTGGCCGTCGTGAGCTTGGACGGGGTTGTCAGCAACCTCTTCGGAGTAGAGTCGGATTAGGTTGTAAAAAATGTAACAGCCTATCCGGCTCATTTGTAAATATAATCAATGGACTGGCTTCCTCCGCTTCGCTTCTGCTTTCTGTCTTCACTGTGCTTTGTGTTAATTTTTATCTTGCAATCATTGCACTGAACAAACCAACACATCTTCGCGATCCAAAATCGAACAGAAAATGTAAATCAAATTCGAACCATTGTTCTAAATTTGATTTTTGATCTAAGGGCGATACATGTCATATCGGCCACTGTTGACGCTCCTTAGAGCGCCAATTTACGTACCGCAAGCGCACGGATCGTCTAGTTTTTCCCTTAGAGTATTCCCCCAAGGTTTATCAATCCACAGAACAAGTGTATTACTATGCTTAACTAAGCACTAATGATGTTGGTAAAAGATCTATATTGAGTGATCGAGTGTGAAATAGATCTAATCTAACTAATCTAATCTAGACTAGTGAGCAATGATAGATGTGTGCACAAGATATGAAGAGCATTTATCCATAGGGTCTAGGATCACTAGAGATGTAATCGCCAAGCAACGAAGAACGGATCTAATCTACCAAAGGTGTGTTCCAAGATCAAAACCTTTCCCTCCCGCATACTGTCACTACACGAGGACAATCGGTAACGAATCAACAAGAACACGATAGTTGATGTAATCTAAGTAAACCATGCAAGAGCAAAGCAAACCCAAAGCCAAGTCGCGAACTATTAAACATCAAAGCATCATCAACAAGAATCGTGATAGATCAATCTCATAAAGGATTCGGCAATTACAAGTCAAGATCTCCTTACAACCCCATGAACAAATGAGGACTTTACCCCATGAAGCTAGGCGAAACGTAGTCGATCATGGTGATGAAATCTCCGGCAAGGGATGGATCCCTTGCTATCCTCCAACTTGTAGCGGCGCCGAGGGACGATGAGGCCTCCGATGTCGCCTTTCTCTTGTGTCTAACTCGAATGGATCTCTGGAAATCGTCCCTAGATGCTTCCTCCCTGATCCCCCTCTCGATTCTCCTCTTTGACGGTGGCTTCGGGGTATTTATAGGCGGATATGGTCGGTGGTTTTGGTAAAACACAGGCTAGGGTTGACGAATACTTCGCGCTGAAGAAAATTGAGGCCGATTGGGCCTCGGAACGGGCTAGGTCGGCCGGCCTAAAGGGCTCCAGGCCGGCCGGCCTGGGCTCTTTTTGGCCCCTCTCGGCTCCATCTTTCGCGTGCGGGTTCTTCTCCTTATTCCTCATCTTAGCCCAGTTGTGACCATGCGTCGAAACATCTCCGAAAATGTCCAATTTCCTGCCAAAATACAACATGCTCCAAAATCCAGGACAAAATCGAAAACGGTCAAGTTCGGGTGCCAAGTGGCGGGTTAGTACATGAATCATCCCGAAGAATTTACCAAAACCTCTCCTAATTGTATAACAAAATGGGTACTTAAGGAGTGCCAACATTCCCCCCATGCTTAGCTTTTGCTCGTCCTCGAGCAAATCAAATCATCAAGTCCTTCCATGGGTTGCTCGAGAGTTCTCAAACTGCAAAATTTACTTATGCAAACAAGTCTAACAATATTTCTTCAAACAATGGTCAGAGGAGCAGCGAGGATAAACATATCATGGGTGTTTAAAACTCATCTAATATTACTCCACGACTCTTACCTTTAACCGGCAACTTGAATATTGACAACACTTGCTTTTCTTGCCATCCTTGGAGGTTTTTTCCTTTCTTTTTTTTAGTTTTTAGAAGCAAAATACCCTGCAACAAAGGTTAGACCAAAAATTCTTGCACAAGTCCTTTCATGTCTCTCGATATAAGTGGCTATCCTATTATTATTTCAAACTCTCATCTCCCAAAAGTCTCTCAAGTATAAAGTGGGGCTATAGGTGAGGCTAGCAAAGTATATACATATATTGTCAAGTTAAAAAAACCTTCTAATGATTGCTTACCTTCCGAGCCAATGATCATGAGAGTTTCTCCATAATGTAAGGGGTTCAAGGGTAAGAAAATTTAGAATGGTGGACATGTGCAAAGGCATACAAAAAGATTGACTTCAAGGCACAAGCGTCGTCCTCGTTGTCGGATTGCACATGGTTGGAATTGAGGATATTGTTCAAATAACAAGGTGATATCTCTTTGCACTTCTCTAACCATAGAATCCCTTCATTTATTCTTTTCTCCTCTTCTTATTTTTTTCTTTTCTTTCTTTCTCCCGAATTTTCCTTCTCTTTTCCGAACCTTTTCATAGGACACTTTCTATAAAACATAGATACGCAAATCTCCAAAGTGGCTCCCTGAATTTTTGGAGCCCGAGCCGAGGCCACAGGGGCCTAGGCCGGCCGGCCCAAGGGGTGTAGGCCGGCCGGCCTGGGGCTTTCCCAGGTCGGATTCGGTCCGTCTTTCCAGTACTCCTTCCTTTCTTCATCCCAAAATTATTTTTTATACAACTCATGCGCAGGAACAGAACATATCCTCATAATTGGGTCGTGGTCAAGGAAGAGGATAATAAACAAGATAATCTCAGGTTTGGATTTTGGAATCTGGTAGATTTCATGAGTTGTTCCAATGAAGAATTCTCATTATCGAATATTGACGGGGCTAGCAATTCAGAGATGAAAAATACGGACATGATCATTGCTCGAAATTACCCAAGAGAAAGAAATCCTAACTCAACTCAATGCACATCCAATGCTTATGGTGGAACGAATATAGCTTTTGGATGATAGGATTTTTACTCTCGACTTGTCAAGAACTTGATCAACCTTATGTTTGTAGGGGTTTTATTATTTTTATGAAATTAAAGTCCTCCAAATCATGCCTTACTCGCAAGCGTAATCAAAACCAAGCGCTAGATCAAAGCTCAAGTGTGGGTATTAACATGGACGAATAATTTACTAAGCTCCACAAATAAGAATTAATTTGCATGACAACACTCATGAACAATTGCTTTAAAGAAAATAAAGTAAAACTGAATGAATAAATAAAATTGCACGATCCAACAAAAAACAAAGACTCTTTTTATTTTGTTTTCATGACTCAACACTAATTTAAGACTCACTCTCACACATGCGAAAAATAAAGCACACAACACTAGAATATGACTCTCACACAAACAAAAATAAAGACATCCACACGACGAACTTTCGTCTAAACAAAGACTAACAAAATTCAATCTACGAGCCGTCACACCTCTCCCCCAAGCTTAGATTATGCGGCGTCCTCGTCGCAATGATATAAAAGACGGGTGTGACGCTCGTCGGTGTTCTCAACGGCACCTAGGGCAATTGCATCTAGGGCGCCCTCCTCCTCCTTGCTTTTGTAGATTTCCGACCATCCCGAATAACTTCCTTATGTCGCAGAGAAGGAAGTTGTAATCTCTTTCGACCAAGCGCTCGATGACGTCCATCCTTCGATCCATTGCAACGATTTGATCGTGACACCTATCGATGGTGGCGTGGAGATCCATGATTTCATTGCGGCACTTGAAACAGCACCCGAAGTGATGGCCGCCGTGGTTGGGGTCGTCGTCCTCGGGCTCGTCATCGTCCTTCTTCTTCTCCTTGCCGCTGTCACCTCCGGAAGGGTCGTCATCTTCCCTTCTCTCCTCTTCGGATCACCCCGGCCAATCATCATCGTAGTCACGATCGGTAGCGCCCCATGAACCGGGGCTCATGTAGCTCTCCCAATCGCTGTCCCCCGCATAGTCCTTCGGCTCCGGGGTGTGCTCGATGTATTTTTTTCCTTTTAACTCCGAGAAGGCGCAAGGAACACCTAGGTGCGGGTGGCTCTTTATCTTGTCGCTTCTCGCCCTCGTCTTCGTCGCTGATGACGACGACCACCCTTTGGGCTTGAGCTAGCTTCTCCTTGCACCACAGAGGGCCCTTCCCTCCAACGCTCATCCATGCTTGGGTATTAAATTTCTTCGGAGGGGCCTTCGCTTCACATCGCTTTGCTTCGACAAGGAGGGGCGGCGCACTGGTCGTCGAGATGGGGCTAGGCATCCGCTGGTTTGGCGTGGGGGTGTCAGGTGCCATGCCCCTCTCCTTGATCTCCATTGCTGCAATCATGGCTCTTGCGCTCGCTGGTACGGCCATTATTGATGTCTCTCACGAGGTGGTGGTGTAGATTGAAAAGTATGAGAGAATAGATCTAAATTGCGCCCTATTTAAGTCCTGAAAAGACTTGGATGAGAAGTCCAATATCTCTACGTCTTTGGCATGCGAAATCTATAAGACACGGGTTTAAAATTTCCTTATCTCGTACCTACCAAAAATCGAGACCGAGACGCGCACGAGGAGGCTCAGGCCGGCCGGCCTAGGGGTGTTGGGCCGGCCGGCCCAGGGGGTTTTTCGGCCCCCTGGACTCCAACTTTTTCCGAGGTGCCCACCAACAAATTATGAGCCTATGTTTTACTCAAAGTTCGTCCAGAATAAAAATAAAACTACAAAAATAAAATCTAAAAGATAATATTTACAAACTTCCCTTGCTTAACGTCGTTAGGCTTGACGTTCCGGTTCCTCATCCATGGTATATATGTCGATGTAATGAAGGGGCACGACGTCGGGCTCCAAGAATACCTTTAGTCGCTGTTCGTTCACCACATATTGGTCGCCTTTCACATCCATGATTGTCACAGCTCCCGTGGGTGAAACCGAGTGTACGACGTATGGTCCATCCCATTTTCTTTGCAATTTTCCTTTGCCAAAGAGTTTGAATCTTGAATTGTAGAGTAGGACCTTGTCTCCTTCTTTGAATTCCTTGTTTTGTAATCGCTTGTCGTAGCATCTCTTCATCCTTTCTTTGTAAATTATTGCACTATTGTACGCTTTCAATCTTAACTCCTCCAATTCTCTTATTTGGATTCTCCTTTTAATTCCAGCGGTTTCCGCATCAAAGTTCATCTCCTTCATCGCCCAATACGCCTTATGTTCTAGCTCAACCGGCAAGTGGCATGTTTTTCCATAAACAAATAGATAAGGAGTCATACCAATCAGGGTTTTGTGTGCCGTACGATATGCCCATAGTGCATCATCTAGTCTCTTCGACCAATCTTTTCCTCCTTTTATCACGGTCTTCTTTAAAATATCCTTCAATTGCTTGTTCGAAGTTTCCGCTTGTCCGTTTGTTTGGGGGTGATAAGCCGTGGACACTCTATGTTCAATTCCCAATTTCTTCAAGCATTTACCAAAGTCTTTGCCCGTGAAGTGTGTTCCTCCATCGCTTATCAAGATTCTCGGGATGCCATATCGAGGGAAGATAACTGATTTAATCATGTGTGTGGACTCCTCCGTTGATGCCTTCCGACATGGCATAGCTTCAACCCACTTTGAAACATAGTCCACCATCACCAATATATGCTCAAACACATGTGAGTTCACGAATGGTCCCATGAAATCGATTCCCCAGACATCAAATAGATCTATTTGCAAGTTGTAGTTCAACGGCATGGCATTCCTTTGCGAGATATTCCCCGTCCTTTGGCATTTCGGACAAGTCGAAACAAATATTTTCGTGTCTTCATGCATCTCGGGCCAATAGAATCCACTAGCACATACCTTAGCTTGAGTTCTAAAGTGCCCATAATGTCCTCCATATCCCGACGAGTGACACTTTCTTAGAATTTCTTCACGTTCCTCCCTCGGTATGCATCTTCTTAGGACTCCATCTTCTCCATATCTATATAAGTATGGTGGATCCCAATAGTATTTTCTTCTTTCCGCACTCACTCTTTTCTTTGTATTCTTGTTCAAGTGATCCAAGGGCATCCCTTTTATTGCCCTTATTATATCATTCATCCAACTTTCTTGGTCGAGAATTCTGTATAGGTGATCATCTCTCATTTGGTCGTCGATAGGTTCTTTTCCATCATCTCCATGGTTCATCCTTGATAGGTGGTCGGCCACAACGTTCTCTGCCCCTTTCTTGTCCCTTATCTCCACATCGAATTCTTGTAGTAATAGGATCCATCGAATCAAGCGTGGCTTAGCATCTTTCTTGGACAAGAGATACTTGATTGCTGCATGGTCGGTATAAACTATCACCTTTGAATTTACTATGTATGATCTGAATTTTTCGAAGGCGAATACCACGGCAAGCAATTGTTTCTCCGTTGTTGCATAATTAACTTGGGCTTCATTGAGAGTCTTGCTTGCATAGTAGATAGCATTTACCTTCCCCTCTTTCCTTTGTCCAAGAACGGCTCCTACGGCGTAGTCGCTTGCATCACACATGATTTCAAAAGGTAGATTCCAATCCGGAGGTTGCATGATAGGAGCACTTATGAGAGATTGCTTGAGTGTTCGAAAGGCGTGAAGACAATCACTATCGAAGGTGTATTCCACATCTTTTTGGAGAAGTTGTGTCAATAGCTTGGTGATTTTTGAAAAATCCTTTATGAACCTCCTATAGAATCCGGCATGACCGAGGAAGCTCCTCAAAGATTTGATGTCCGTAGGTGGCGGCAATTTCTCCACGATTTCTATCTTTGCTTTGTCCACCTCTATCCCTCTCACGGAGATAACATGACCGAGAACAATTCCTTCTTTCACCATGAAATGACACTTCTCCCAGTTAAGCACAAGATCAACCTCTCCACATCTTTTAAGAACTTTCTCCAAATTTGCCAAGTAATTTTCAAAACTAGTACCATGCACCGAGAAATCATCCATGAATACCTCCATAATCTCTTCTATGAAATATGAAAATATAGCCATCATGCACCTTTGAAAAGAAGCAGGCGCATTGCACAATCCAAAAGGCATCCTCCGATATGCAAAAGTTCCATACGGGCAAGTAAATGTGGTCTTATGTTGATCATCCGGATGAATAGGTATTTGGAAGAATCCCGAGTATCCATCAAGGTAACAAAAGTGTGAATGATTTGCCAACCTTTCTAGCATCTCGTCAATGAATGGTAGTGGAAAATGATCCTTCCTCGTTGCCTTATTCAATTTTCTATAATCGATGCACATCCTCCATCCCGTGATGGTTCTTTGCGGTATCAATTGCTCCTTCTCATTTTTCACAACCATGAGTCCTCCTTTCTTTGGAACACAATGCACGGGGCTTACCCATTCACTATGTGGCACGGGGTATATTATTCCGGCATTCAACAATTTGATAACCTCCTTCTTCACCACATCACACATAGCATGGCTCAACCTTCTTTGATGCTCTATGACCAGCTTGTATTGCTCCTCGAGTTGTATACGATGTGTGCAAAAAGCGGGGCTAATACCTTTCAAGTCATTAATCAAGTAGCCGATCACCTTTTTGTGCTTCTTTAATAAATTCAGCAACTTCTCCATCTCTTCCGGGCTCAATTCGTCGCTAACAATCACCGGGAAAGTCTTGCCATCTCCCAAGAATTCATATTTCAATCCCTTGGGAGTGGCTTCATCTCAATATCAGGCTCACCATCCTCTTCTTGATCTAATTCTCCAATGTCTTCAAATTTTTCTTCCTCCAAATTCCAGTGTTGCGGCTTCAACTCTTCCGTTGTTTCCACTAACTCTCCATCTTGATCATCTTGAGCATCCTCGTTCAATGAAACGAATGCTCTCTACCCTTTCGTTATCAAGAGGTAGAGTTGAAGCATGAGACGGTTTTGAATGAAATTCGAAAGTGCGCTTCTCTCCATCTAGATCAAAAGTGACAGTCCCTTTTCCAACATCTAGAATAGCATTTACTAATTTGAGAAAGGGTTTTCCAAGGATTATGCTTTCATGTTCATCATCACTAGCATTAATCACAAAAAAGTCGGTAGGAATTTCTTTACCCGCTATAGTAACTTTTAGATTTATAAGCACTCCTAGCGGTTTGATTAATCTACCATCTCCTATGATCAATTTAATGATTGTAGCATCTTGGTTCGGTGTTTCGTTAAAAAGCATATCATAAACCTTGGAACTCATCACACTAACATGAGCGCCAACGTCACATAGAACATTGCAATATTTTATTCCGTCTATCATGCAATCAACATGAGGTGTGGGTGATGGATTACCTTCACCTTGATCGCTTCTAATCGCATATACTTGGGCTATGTGCGCGTAGGGTGATGATTCCGATTTCACTCCCATGATCCTTTTGACCTCCAGCACTTCGTCCAAGTCAATCTCTTCCTCTTTTTCTTCAAAAAGTTTCCGAATAATATCATCGGCCGATTCCTTGCCAAATGTATATCCCATGTGATTATCTGGCGGAAAGTCTTCCGCTATCACCTTCGCCATTCCTCGCTGATTTGGATGCGGTCTTGCTTTGTCGAACAATCTTTCGAAGTCAATTGGTATCCAATCCATTTGCTCGAATTCCCTTAGCGATTTGGCGGTGCCCAAGGTTCTTCCTTTCTTTTCCGGGTCGTCTTTCGTTGCACTCCGGATCAATGCTTCTTCATCGTGGTTTGTCTCTATGACTTTCCCATGGTTCGGTTGTTCTTCCCTCACTTCCGATGTCTCTTTTCTGAAAATTCCAGCAAGCACCCGCACTTGAGATTCTTCCTCGGAGCTTGCCGAACATCGTTTTTCCCAATCTCTTCGCATGGCCGCACCCTTGCTGATTTTTTGTAGGAGTTGGGCGGCTTCCGTGAGTGTTTTCTCCATGAGATCTCCTCCTGCACACATTTGAACAAATTGCATGCACTCGGGGGTTAGGGAAAAATAAAAGGTATGCAAGAGTACATCACCGGAAAATCCGAGCTTCGGTCCTTGTTCAATCAATCCTTTGAATCTATCCCATGCTTGATCTATCCCTTCTTCTTCTCCTTGCGCGAAGTTGATCACTTGCTTCCGAATATATTGAACCTTGCTTAACGGAAAGAACCGCTCGCAAAATTTCTTCATCAAGTCATCCCAATTTCCTTTGACCTCGAAGGATGCAAGTGCAAACCATCTTCTCGCTTCTTCCGCAAGTGAGTATGGGAAAAGATTCCATCTAAACCAAGCTAGCGGAACTCCGTCTTGTTGTACCGTGTTGCATAGCATTGTGAACCACTTGATATGTCTATATGGGTTGTCCGTCTCATCTCCTCTAAAGGGGTTTGCCGCTGCCATCTTGATGATTTGAGGCTTGATCTCGTACTCGGTGGCTCGCAACACCGAATCTGATTTTTGCATGTCGAAGTCCTTCGATCGCAGGCTTGCATAATCCCTTAGTGATTTTTCTCCTTCCTCCACGTGCTGAATGAGATGGGCCATCTAGACAATCAAAACAAAAACAAAAAACAAAAATTTTCTAGGGAAAAGGTTAGGTGTTAGTAACCAACAAAATTAAGACAAAGTTAAACGTAGCAGAATCGCTTGTTCCCCAGCAACGGCGCCAGAAAAGTTTGTTGACGCTCCTTAGAGCGCCAATTTATGTACCGCAAGCACACGGATCGTGTAGCTTTTCCCTTAGAGTATTCCCCCAAGGTTTATCAATCCACGGAACAAGTGTATTACTATGCTTAACTAAGCACTAATGATGTTGGTAAAAGATCTATATTGAGTGATCGAGTGTGAAATAGGTCTAATCTAACCAATCTAATCTAATCTAGACTAGTGAGCAATGATAGGTGTGTGCACAAGATATGAAGAGCATTTGTCCATAGGGTCTAGGATCACTAGAGATGTAATCGCCAAGCAACGAAGAACGGATCTAATCTACCAAAGGTGTGTTCCAAGATCAAAACCTTTCCCTCCCGCATACTATCACTACACGAGGATAATCGGTAACAAATCAACAAGAACATGATAGTTGATGTAATCTAAGTAAACCATGCAAGAGCAAAGCAAACCCAAAGCCAAGTTGCGAACTATTAAGCATCAGAGCATCATCAACAAGAATCATGATAGATCAATCTCATAAAGGATTCGGCAATTACAACTCAAGATCTCCTTACAACCCCATGAACAAACGAGGACTTTACCCCATGAAGCTAGGCGAAGCGTAGTCGATCATGGTGACGAAATCTCCGGCAAGGGATGGATCCCTTGCTGTCCTCCAACTTGCAGTGGCGCCGAGGGATGATGAAGCCTCCGATGTCGCCTTTCTCTTGTGTCTAACTCGAATGGATCTCTGGAAATCATCTCTGGATGCTTCCTCCCAGATCCCCCTCTCGATTCTCCTCTTTGACGGCGGCTTCGGGGTATTTATAGGCGGATATGGTCGGTGGTTTTGGTAAAACACAGGCTAGGGTTGACGAATACTTCACGCTGACGAAAACTGAGGCCGATTGGGCCTCAAAATGGGCTAGGCTGGCCGGCCTAAAGGGCTCCAGGCCGGCCAGCCTGGGCTCTTTTTGGCCCCTCTCGGCTCCATCTTTCGCGTGCGGGTTCTTCTCCTTTTTCCTCATCTTAGCGCAGTTGTGACCATGCGTCAAAACATCTCCGAAAATGTCCAATTTCCTGCCAAAATACAACATGCTCCAAAATCCAAGACAAAATCGAAAATGGTCAAGTTCGGGTGCCAAGTGGCGGGTTAGTACATGAATCATCCCGAAGAATTTATCAAAATCTCTCCTAATTGTATAACAAAATGGGTACTTAAGGAGCGCCAACAGCCACGAAAACACTCGAACGTATTACGATACGGTCAAGTCTTTTCTTATTTTGCGCTAAAGGCGATACCCTTTTTGTATCGGCTATGTTGAAATCAACTGATCTTCTCACGTAATTGGCTATGCATCTACCCACACACTTGGGTAATATTTCTTCAAATACTTGCTATTAAGTGCACTGAAAAATTCTTCTCCTTCCAATGTCTCCAGAATGTACGCATTCCCAGGAACACATCTACTAATGTTGTATGGCCCTTCCCACGTTGGAGACCACTTGCCGAATTTAGGATCCTTTGTTCATATCGGCAAGACTAGTTTCCACACCAAATATCCTTGGTCAAAAGATTTAGCTTTGACTTTCTTATCATACCATCGGCCAACTCTAGCTTTGTTAGCCTTGATATTAATGAGAGCGTTCATCCGTTGCCCAGCCAAATCTTCCAACTCATCCTTCATTAATGTGGCATAATCTTCAGTCGTCAACTGATCTTGAAACATAATCCGTCTGGAACCAAGTCGAGTCTCCCAAGGAAGCACAGCTTCATGCCCATAAACTAGCTGATACGGAGACACTTTAGTAGCCCTATGGCAAGACATTTTGTATGCCCACAAAGCTTCATTAAGAGTCGTGTGCCACTTCTTTGGCTGTTCTTCAATTTTCCTCTTAATAAACTTAATGATCCCTTTATTGGAAGCTTCTACCTGACCATTGGCTTGAGCATAATACGGAGACGAATTCAACAATTTAATTCCCAGACTCGCAGCAAACTCTCCAAACTCCTCTGAAATAAACATACTGCCTTGATCGGTCGTAATAATCGGCGGAGTACCAAACCGATAAACAACCTTCACAAATTCAATCATCTCTTTGGATGTCACTATCTTCAGAGGAATCGCTTCAACCCATTTGGTGAAATAATTGGTTGCTACCAGTATGAGCTTGTGATTCTTGCTGGACGGTTGATAAATTTGTCCAATCAAGTCAATTCCCCATCCTATGAACGGCCACGGCTTAATAATAGGATTCATAGCCTATGCCGGTGCTCCCTGCACATTGCCAAATTTCTGACAGCCTCGACAACCTTTATAATAAGTGAAGCAATCTTCTAACATGGTTGGCCAAAAGTATCCGTTTCTCCTGATTACCCACTTCATTTTGTACGCCGATTGATGTGAACCACAGACACCCTCATGAATTTCTCCCGTCAAGACCTTAGCTCCTCTTTGTCAAGGCATCTGAGTAGAACTCCATCAATCATTCGATAATACAATTCTCCTTAAAGCAACACATATTTAGTCGCTTGAAATCTGACCCTTCGGCTTACTTTCTTGGAGGGATTTTTCAAATAGTCTAATTTTTTTTCCTCCAATCATCGGCATGCAATTCCAATGTCATCACCCGCTCCATCGGTCAATAACCAGAAGCATGTTGTGCCAGCTGATTAGCATCACCGTTGTAAAGCTTGGGTACATGTTCTATGGTCACTTTTTTTAATTCTCTCAGCAATCGGCAACATTCTTCATGATAAACCCGCAGAATATCATCTTTACATTCATATATGCCGATCAACTGATTGACCACTAACATGGAATCCCCAAATATTTCTACTGCATCAGCTCCGATCTCTTGCAATAGCCGAATTCCTTTAAGCAAAGTCTGGTACTCAGCCTGATTGTTGGTAGCATTAGCTTTTATTGGAAAAGACAACTCAAATGTTGCCCCCCGAGGCGACACCAAGACAATACCAATGTCAGAACCAACTCCACATGATGAACCATCAAAGAACAATGTCCATGGAACTAGATCAGCAACTCCCAATTCTGGCCCACAATGTTGAACAACAAAATCGGCCATGACTTGCCCTTTAACCGCTTTAGCCGATTCATTTCTCAAATCAAATTTTGATAATGCCAGAATCCATTTTCCAATTATCCCACTCAAAATCGACAACGAGAGCATGTATTTAATAACATCATCTTTGCTTACTACAACACACTCAGCCGATAACAGATAATGTCTAAGCTTGGTACAAGAAAAGTATAAGCAGATACATAATCTTTCAACAGGAGAATACCTGGTTTCAGCGTCCAAGAGTCTTCTACTGATGAAATATATCACATGTTCTTTTCCCTCGTACTCTTGAATAAGGGCCGATCCGATAGCACGTTCGTCAGCCGATAAATATAACTTAAACGGCTTGTGCTTTTGTGGTGGAACCAACACAGGAGGCGATGTTAGATACTGCTTGATTTTATCCAATGCCTTTTGCTGTGCTTCTCCCCATACAAATTTCTGATCGGCCTTCAACTTCAATAAAGGACTGAACAGCTGTATTTTACCAGATAGATTAGCAATAAATCTCCGAATAAAATTAATCTTGCCGATCAATGATTGAAGTTCAACTTTTGTTTCCGGAGCCACAACTTTGTTTATAGCTGCAATAGTTTTCTAACTAATCTCAATCCCTCTTTCATGAACCATAAACACAAGGAACTGACCAGCCGACACACCAAATGCACACTTGTTAGGATTCATCTTCAATCCATGTCTTCTGGTACATTCCAAAGCTTTGGGTAGGTCGGCCAAATGTTCTTGATACCCCTTGGATTTCACCACAACATCATCAATGTAAATCTCAACAATCTTGCCGATGATCTCATGGAAAATATAGTTCATGGCTCTCTAGTATGTTGCTCCGGCTTTCTTCAATCCAAAAGTCATGACAATCCATTCGAACAAACCGACATGCCCTGGACATCTGAATGCAGTTTTATGAATGTCTTCCGCAGCCATGAATATCTGATTATATCCGGCATTCACATCCATGAAACTGATCACTTTATGTCTTGCAGCATCATCCACCAACATATCGGCAACTGGCATCGGGTAACCATCCATCGGCGTAGCTTTGTTGAGATTCCTGAAATCAATGCATACACGTAGTTTCCCGTTCTTCTTGTATACATGAACCACATTGGATATCCACTCCGCATATCTGCACTGCCTGATGAACTTTGCTTCTATTAACTTCGTGATCTCGGCCTTTATATCTGGTAGGATCTTGGGATTACACTGTCTTGAACCTTGCTGATGTGGCCGATACCTAGGTTTGATAGGCAACCGATGCTCAACAATAGACCAATCCACACCTAGCATTTCATAATATTCCCAAGCAAAATAATCTTTATATTCCCTCAACAGCTTCACAAACTCTTGCTTATACTCAAGAAATAATTTAGCACTAATAAACATCGGCCTTGGTCTATCTCCATCTCCAATGTCTACTTCTTCCAAAGCGTCAGCTGACGTGAACCCGTGCCCCAACTTCCCTTCATCTTCTAGGAACTCATCCATTAAGAATGTTTTGGGGAATCGACTGCTTGGATCAGTAGAAGCATGGAAGCTATGTTAATAGACGTGGCCGATGATCCTGATTGCTGCCCTTCATCGGCCTTTGGCTTGACATGCCAAACTTCTGACTTGACCCTTCTCCTAGGAGCATCCTTCCTTTCCTCTTCCAGTGCCTCTATCTGACGCAACCTCTGAACTCGTCTCTTCTGCGATCTGGTCAAACTTCCTAGGCACCATCGAGGCCGATCAATGTTATCATGAATATGCTCTCTTTCTCGATCCCTGCGATGTGGGTACTCATCTGAAACTTGAGAAGTAGCAACTCGTTCAACCCGCTCATCAACATAAATCCTTCCTCCTGCCCCCCAGCCGATCATGCACTAAAACCCTGCCCCCCAGCTGATCATGCACAGAGATGCGCCTATCATCACCTCTCTATCTCTGATGATCGGCCCTCGGGACCTCTGGTCAAAACGTGGCTTCTTATGTGATCGGTCTTCTCGGTAGAAACCGTTGCACTCTGGACAGTTATCCACTGCCGGCAAAGTCAAGCCTTCATCCCAACAGTACACAAAGAAAGGACATCTCCAGTGCCCCTCATGTCGTCGTGCAGACTCTTCTCTGTACTGTCTCCTTTCTTGATCACGTTGGAACTTGTTCAGCAACATCTGAGACATGACCTTCTTCTTAGGTGCCGCCGATTCTTCTTTCTGTTGCGGCTCTTTGCCTTTGGCTTCATCGGCCGTTATCTGAGCTTTGGGATCAACAGCCCCAGAGTCCTTGGCCGATTGCGACGTAAGCATATTTGTTTATAGTGTGTTTCCTTTCTTCCCAACATCTACCATGTTTGCTGGAAACGGATGCCCATCAATCTTCATCGGCTTTTTGAGTGTCTCAAACTTGAGCCTACCCTGTTCTATAGCCGATTGTATCTGCTGACGAAACACTTTGCACTCATTGGTGTCATGAGACGTTGTATTTTGCCACTTGCAGTACTTGATATTCTTCAACTCTTGATCTATTAGGATCTTATGATCTGCCCCTCTGATAGTAACAGGTCGAAGATCTTGTCAGCCTTGGTAATATCAAACCCATACTTCTCGAGTTCTTTGTTACCAAAAGAACATGAAATTGGCTTTTTGTTGTTCTGGACCCATTCAGCCGATCCCACCATCTGGTCATTATCTGAATCAGAAGTATCTGAGCAATCAACGAAATTGACTTTCTTCTGAAAGTTGCTTCTCTTCTGTTCATACGGTCTAGCCTCCCCTGTCATCTTGTTAGCCATCTGACTAATGCTGTAGAACTCTTGGGAAGCATACTTCTCTTTGATGTGTGGCAGGAGTCATTGGAAGGCAACCTCTGCAAGCTACTAAGCAGATAGAACCAGACTAAAGCACCGGTTCTTGACATCTCTGAACCTCTAAATAAAGGCAGTGACCGATTCATCGTTCCTTTGTCTCAGGTTGGTCAAATCGGCCAGTTTCATCTCTTCCATACCAGAGTAGAAGAACTGGTGGAATTGTTTCCCCAGATCGGCCTAGTATATAATGGAGTTGGCTGGCAACGTTGTGAACCACGTAAAGGCCAACCCAGACAAAGACATAGAAAACAAATGCACTTTCAATGCGTCTTGTAGAGCTGCTTCTCCACACTGTATGATGAATCTATTGATGTGTTCAACTATGGAGACCTCCCCCTGTCCAGAAAACTTAGTAAAATCTAAAAGCTTGTACTTGTGGGGCAACGGCAACTGATCATAAGTAGCCAGATATGGAGTTTTGTACATCAGATTCTGCTGCTTTGGCTTCAAACCAAACTGATCTGTCATCACCTCAGCAATTTTGGACGCCCAATCAATCTGTTGACCACCAGTTGATGCGGCCTGTGGTGCTAGGGGAGTCATCGGCAAGGTTGCCGATGCTGGCTGGACATTCGGTGTGGTCATCGGCTGAGCAACCGATGCGGTCTATGTGACTTGCTGAGGGGGTTGATTGGATGGCGATTGGTAGAGCACCATCTCATTACCATGATTGATCTGTGCTGTCCTCTGAGTAGGCTGTTGCTGTGCTATAGGAGGCACGTTCACATGACGCACAAATCCAGTCGCAAGATCATGGAAAACCCAGGTGACACCATTGGCATGGGGAATCCTGTTTGCCAGGACTTCTGTAGGAGACTTGGGCTGCAGTATCATTGCCAGATACTGTTGTTGAGGCGTCGGCCATGGGGCCGGCACGTTGCTTGGGCTCGCTAGCGAAGGTACTGACGCAGGTGTAACCGCTGGTTGTGAAGCTGGTGTGGTAACTTGAGGCTGGCTCGGTTGTGGAGCCGACACATTAACTTGCTGATTCATTGGCTGAGAAGCCGATGTACTTGGTTGCCCTGTTGGAGACGGAATCATGTATTCTGGAGGCATACGAAGTCCAGTAGTAGGATCCCAACCAGTTGGGTATCCTGCCATAAAACTTCCCTATGCATATATAACCATTGGCATAGAATTGGTGTACACAGGAGGAAACTGAGTCGACGCTACAGTACTAATCGGCTGTGCATCTATAACACCCTCATCTGCTTGAGCTTGAGGATGAATCTGTGACGTCCCAGTAGCCGATCCAGTAGGAGAAAAGACCATCTGACTGGCCTGTTGATAGACCGGTCCCACGAAACTAGGTGTTCCCCTATCTTGTAGCGTCTTGAGCACAGCATTGTGGACATAGTTAGCCATGATCGAAGCATGATTCACAAAAGTGTGTCCGATCACCTGATTCATCTTATGTATCATCTTGTCCTCCTTCTGTGACTCATTGTAGGGTGGAAGAGTAGGAAAGTCATACTTTTTAATTACCTCTCCACTCCTGTTGGTGCTGTAGGATAAGAGGCACTGTTGCTCAAAAGCTTCCACGACTGCCTGGAGTTCTGCTTTTTATTTTTCCTTCAGCTTATCCTTGTCGATCGGGATCTGGTTCCGCTCGGAAACCTCTGCTTTTTCTTTAGTGGACATCTTGATGTTTCTTGTCCCACCGGGCGTGCCAAAAGATGTGTTGATGCGAGATGATCACACACCAAGCCCAGGAGCCCCGTACGCCAAGCCCGGACTGCACTTGATTTGAACCAAGGCGTGCCAGTCAATTTGACCTGTAAATTGACAAGAAAATAGCAAACCGTCAAATTCAAGAGTGTATCGGCTGGATTTCCAAATCACTCTTACGCGTGGTATCGGCAAGGCCCTGCCGATATAGAAGACGAAGATAGATCGGGTATGATAAACATGTAATAAAAGCAATCTACGAAGGATCAACAATGAGCTGTCGATGCCGATAAGCAACTAGACGGCTAGATCTAAAGCCGACACGTGCCAGATAACAGTGTACAAACCCACGAATGTATGGATCTGGACAAAGCTAAGCTTATGATCAATCTAATCGGCTTTACAAAGTTTATCATGATAAACAAAGAGCTTACAGCCGATTAAACAGATCACTAAGCCGGGTAGTTTGTGAATGAATCTAAACGAGAAAACAGCGATGCGCCCGAGATCAAAGCTTAGATAAATTTGATAAATTTTGAATAGATCTGAACGAAGCCACAGCGATGCGCCCGGAAGCTAAAGCTCAGATTTACTCGGTAAACAAAGACTTACCGACAAACCAAGTCGCTCGAATGTGAGACATCCTTGATCAGCTTGAAGGAACTTGCGGAAAAGAAAAAGATGGCAAAGCCGCCGACGAGAAAGTAAATTGCAAGTAGAGTAAATTTGTGTTTGTTGGATGTGTATCAATCTTTACAATAACCGGGGGGCTCATATTTATACCCCACGCTAACACAATCCTAGCCGATTACGGCAAAGCACGATTCTATCTTAGGAACAAAAACTATTCTAAAAATAAGATAACTCTTGCCAAACTGAAGCCAAAATATCTGGTCAACTTCCTCTTCTTCGGTCAGCAAGATCTTTGATCGTGGCACACGATCTCCTCTCCAAATCCACCGATCATATGATGCAGAACTTTTTCTCCTTTGCAACACTCTTCCTTGACACGTGCCAAAATCCGGTGTCAACAGGTTTGCTTTACCTACCTTGCATTATAGTCTTTGAGCTTGATTTGTGCTTCTGCTCGATCTACTTGGCTATGCAGGGAACTAATTTTATTGCTGGTGTGTGTCTGCCTGAACAGACCGGTCTGACCGGTCTGTTGGACCAATCTGACCGATCCAGGCAAAGTCAGCAGGGCTAAGGGTTTAAATTTGAAGAAAAGCCTATTCACCCCACCCTCTAGGATACAACATCGTGTGATTAGAATCCTTTCATCAGGGCGTAACAATGATTTGTAACTAATTTTGAAGGAAATTATTGGTGTTAGCTGATATCAACAAATAGGCTTGGTTCTGCCTCATATGGACAGGTCGCAGCCGTGTGGAATAGTTGCACAGCAGCATGGTGTGACAACCGCCAAGTTAAAACGGCTTAATTAAGCATAACGGCCATCATTTGAACACATTAGGCGCATTAGCTTAATTAAGGTAACTTGACAGCTCTTTCTCTACCCACGACCGATCAAAACAACACCAGTAGTGCCACACGAAGGTGAGCACAGATGGTATATTATGATAATACTTGAAAATATTCTTACAATACATAGTGTAGACAATTAAAGTTTGCAAACCATATTCAAATATACACATGATATACAAGTCTGACCGCCATTAAACAAAAGTTTGGTAAACATAAAACCTAACAACTACGATACATAAGTACAAAGATGAATTACACACTCAGCCCACAAATGTGCAATCCAAAAATCTACAAGTCTACTCGTCTGGGTCCTCGACGTTCCACTCATCCGCG
The DNA here is from genome assembly GCF_016808335.1 of Panicum virgatum. Lineage (NCBI taxonomy): Eukaryota > Viridiplantae > Streptophyta > Magnoliopsida > Poales > Poaceae > Panicum > Panicum virgatum. The sequence goes on along the minus strand of NC_053153.1, from coordinate 44,964,086 downwards.
TCCCGACGAACGAACTTGGCACAGCACGGGCAGAAGTCTACGTGTACAAGTCCTGAAATCATGTTTCAATAATGCCCTGAGCAACTAATACTTAGCAAGACTTACCCGACTATGAGTATACTAAGCCCTTATCTAGACATGCAAGGCTTTTGGGTAGTGGTTTTGTTTGCCAACAAGCATCTAAGAGTAAATCCTTATTTTCAGTATTTTAGCCAAATTTAACTGTGAGTAGCTATTTCTCTATGGTTTGCAGATCTACAACAACTAGTGAAAAACAATTAATTAGATACAAAAATATTAACCATCTCATTTCCTTCCGTTTCTTACTACGATGCGATGTGGTGACCGAGGTGGTGCTCATGTTCGAGAGGGATTGACGGCGAATCGATCTGATTTAACCTTGCAAGGTGGACCTAACCAACACGGCTCGTAATTGCCCCGTCGGACTATACGAACCAACCATTCCCCTCCCTGCCTCGAACTATAGAACCGCCCCACCTACATATAGTCAGTCGAGCCCTACGAGAGACCACCAAAAGTAAACATATGCATCACAATTCTCCGCAGCCACTCGACTGCCCTAAGGGGTGGGTAGAAGTTCTGTACATTCGAAGTGAGGCAGTACTAGGCTTACCGGTTTCGACTACCTCCTACTTCCGGCATGTGGTTAGTACTGTTCAAACTCGATCAGCAGGGCCAACAACGAACGGTCCTTAACCGACTCAGACGGGACTAGACACCAGGAACCCTGTCCTGTTGCCATATCCTATACCTCATTATCATTTCCCATCCTGTCACAAACTTCTAATCATTCCATTTGGATTTTAATAAATCATATACTGCAATATAAAACATCCAATCTCTCGTGAGTGATAGGAAATCGCTCGACTTCTACCGAGACCTATTAAGCATAGCCGTACTATCGACATGCACATACTAGTATAAGACCAAAGGAACCTAGGGATCATACATCTAGGGTTCCAAACAACTCCTAAAATGTAATGCATAAGTAATCATCAATT